>NC_139625.1:87075355-87082855 GCF_964638095.1 Poromitra crassiceps | reverse complement strand
CAAACACAACGAGCTGACGCTGTGCTTTACTTTTTTTTTTTTTTTTTTTTTTACAAAAACAATAATAGCTGCCTCCCCTCTATTCATCTCTCATTCATGCTATAAAGCCCTAAAAATGTATAATAATGGTATTGGTGATCAGAAATGCATGCAACATATTGGGTACCTGTGATCATCATTGAAGGGGGAGACTCTCTCTCTCACACACACACACACACACACACACACACACACACACACACACACACACACATACACACACACACACACACACACACACACACTCACACACTAGACGCTACTTGAATATTGCTGGGATGGATCCTTCATCTTACCCTGTGGTGTCTTTGCTCTCGTCATGACACTATACAAGAAGTAACACAAATTACATGGAATCATAACAATTGACACAATTTCACATCACTCCATCCGTGGTTGTACCCCATCTAGCCACAACCCAGGGATGCCTGCGCCCGCGGTTGCCACACGCCACACGTGGTCTGGGGCCAAATTTGCCCTTGTTAAATAAAGAAAAAACAAAAGAAACGTGTTATTTCAGAGTTGTGTAAGGTCCTATTCCGATTGCATTTCATTTGTCTCTGAACCCATTAGAACAAAGATCAAATAATCAATTAATTGCAAAAATGTTAGATAGTGAATTTTCCTTACATTCCTTATGTGAGCAGAGCACGTAGTAGGATGGTAACTGTCTGCCTTTCCGAAGCCCTGCCACTCCGAACGTTAAATTCCATTATTCGGACTGGCGGTCGTTCACCTTAGAAGCCGCAATGCCGACCTTAGGTTTAGGCGTAGGGGTGGGAGAGGTTAGGTTTTGGGTTAGGGTCTGGGGGAGGTTAGGTTTAGGCATGGGGGGAGGTTAGGTTTGGCGTGGGGGCTGGGAGAGGTTAGTGAAAAACGGGGAATATAGACCCCCTTTCTGAGTGCCGATATTTCGGAGTGGCAGAACGTCGGAGTGGCAGCACGTCGGAGTGGCAGCATGTAACCGTAGTAGGATGACGTAGAATATTCTGCTGCGGGAATCACAGTGTTTATGCGACACAGACTTAATTACATTTTTCAATGTAGATTAATGTAGGCTTACAGATATTTCTCAGAAGGCAATTGTCCCCGCCATGATAAAAAAAACATCAACGCATCATTCTGGCGATATAGGGTTAGAAAACGTAGGGTGGTGATGTACCAAAAAGTTGCCTACAAAATAGTAGTCACTGTAAGTGCTGGAAAAGGTGATTTTACAGCCAGGTTGACAAGACATGACATTCAAGACATATCTGACCCATTTCAAAAGAATTCCTCCCCACAAAAGTTATATAGCCTAATGCAACACTATTCTTGTTGCATTTTCTTTTTTTTTAGAAGACAGGCAGACCAGGAGGAAAAGAAACTATTCAACTTTTACTTATTTACTCACCAATTTGGCGTTTGTCTTCCAATCCAGCCATGTAACTACGTCCATTCATGAAATGAAATCACATTTGAAGGTGCCACCATGTTGGATTCTATGTAAATCAATCAATCAATCAATCAATCAATCAATCAAACAAACAAACAAACAAACAAACAATCAATCAATCAACAATTTTATATTAACTTAGTCTATATAGTGCCAAATCATAACAAGAGTTATCTCCAGGCGCTTTAAATGTAATTGTAATCTGTTGTTTGCCATCTGCAACCTCACCACTCGAGGGCGCCAAAAACTGCACACTTTAAAACAAATTTCCCTTGATTGGTATTTAACTTTGTCTGACTAATAGATAGATTATTTTGGCTTCTACCTGTAATGCTTAGGATTGCATTTGGTCTTATTAGTCACAAGGGCTGTATATACTAAAGAGCATATAGGCTGTAGGATATTTGCTAATCTATGTTTGCTTAGTATTATGACAAAAACACATGATGCTCTCACACATTCTCTCTGTCATCCTCTCTACTTGTACTTATAGTTCAAGGAAAACATCACTGATGTAGTGAAGTGTGTTACTTAATATAGCCTACTGCACACATTATCTCTGTGAGATGCAACTTTTCACAAGAATATTTCATTTACAATGGGATAAACTGTCAAACATGGTCACCATTATTGACACAAAATTATTCAAATGACTAATAATTGAGGCAAGCAACTATCATTTAGAATAATCACACATAAGGTTGTTTTTGTCTGCCTTTGAATAAAGCGATTTTCTGATATCATTGCATCTTTTATAGTCCTTTTTTGGCCGAGTGAACTGGTCTATGGTCTACATATAGCTGAATCGTTGACCAAGTCAACTATTTTTATAAGCATTTTAGAAAAATGTCTATGGAAAAATGAATGGCGGATCAAATCCCTTGGTGCGGATGCCGAACCAGGGCGTGACTTTGATGGTGAGTAGGCTAGTCATTGTTGACCAATGACCATATCAGCAATTTTAAAATAAACAAAAATATTGAGACTGGTTTGGAATGTGCATATTGTGTTGTTATCTTAAATAGTCCACATTATTACACCAAATACATGAGTGTTCCGTCTGTTCATCACCCTCCCTCCGCAGCGTCATCCTTCCAGGCAGACAGATAGACAGGCAGGCAGACAGATAGACAGGCAGGCAGATAGACAGGCATGCAGATAGACAGGCAGGCAGATAGACAGGCAGGCAGACAGGCAGACAGACAGACAGACAGACAGACAGGCAGGCAGGCAGGCAGGCAGACAGGCAGACAGACAGACAGGCAGGCAGGCAGACAGACAGGCAGACAGACAGACAGGCAGGCAGACAGGCAGGCAGACAGACAGACAGGCAGGCAGGCAGACAGACAGGCAGGCAGGCAGACAGGCAGACAGACAGACAGGCAGGCAGGCAGATAGACAGGCAGGCAGACAGACAGACAGACAGACAGACAGACAGACAGACAGGCAGGCAGACAGACAGACAGACAGACAGACAGGCAGACAGATAGACACGCAGACAGACAGGCAGGCAGACAGACAGACAGACAGGCAGGCAGACAGATAGACACGCAGACAGACAGACAGACAGCCAGGCAGGCAGGCAGGCAGGCAGACAGACAGACAGACAGACAGGCAGACAGACAGGCAGACAGATAGACACGCAGACAGACAGACAGCCAGGCAGGCAGGCAGGCAGGCAGGCAGGCAGACAGACAGACAGGCAGACAGACAGGCAGACAGACAGACAGACACGCAGACAGACAGACAGCCAGGCAGGCAGGCAGGCAGGCAGAGAGACAGATACAGAGAGACAGTCAGCCAGTAGAGGAGGCTCTGACTGACTGCATTGATTCATTAGAAGTTGGCGGCTTGCTTCACTCGGAGGGAGGCTGCAGACTCAAAGACTGTTTCATCTCAACGAAACGAAACTTGTGGAAACGTGAGGGTGGAATGACGGAGAGCATATGTGGGGGTTGACTTGTTTGTTTTGTTTGTTTTCCGTTAGTGCATTCAGCAAATGGATCGCTCAGAGTAGCACAGCAGGGATAGAGAGGATATGAGAGGAGCCGAGCAGAGGCAGAGCGGCGGCAGCGCGCAATAGACGCACGGAAAGCAGGCAAATGTGTCCCGCGTTGTAAACCTATTAGATCCCCCTGTTTGCTTGATTTAACGTCGCTGATATGGTCTGAAACCCTGCCCGGAATCGAGGCTTTACAGGCGGGGGGATTTCCGAGCCTCGCCTCAGCATCCTACAATAGCTACCTACAGCTTTGGAGATCAAATCAATACGGATCTATTTTTTTTTGTTGGTAAAGATGACGAGGGAAGGGTCCCGTCGGTGGCTGCTCGTCCTGGCTCTGATGTCGGTGTCAGTCCACGGATTCCCCACAAGTCTAAAGAGTGTGCCAGCTAAAGAGAAGAAAACATCATCATCGGTTATTGAGGTAATTTTTGCATTAGCTTTATTTTACTTTTATTTTTTTGTGCAATAATAGCCTACTTGGAATATGAGCAGATAAAAAAAAAAGTCTTAGTTTAGCCCCTCCCCTTTGATAATGTCATTAGTTAGTGACAGGCTAGTTGCCATTTGCCAATTAATTGCAAAACCTAGAGCTCACATTGTCAACATGTTTTCAATGACAGATTTGGAGTTGAAGTCATGCTCTTGCAATTAGGCTATTGGTTTTCTCTGACTTTTTCTCTCCCAAAATGAGTTCCAAATGCATGCTCTTTAAACGACGTTACGCTGTGAATTTACATGCTTAAAAAGAAGGTGGCCCACATACATAACAGTTCAATCATTGATGCTCAAGCTGTGCTCCACCCAGCTAGATTCATTCCAAACTAATGTAGTGTTGAGTGGTTGTTTGTCCACTCCTAGAGCTGATATGGCTGTATCATCACACCTCAACACTATCTATATCTATCTGCACCATGATCTCAGTGTATCATCACACCTCAACACTATCTATATATCTCTGCACCATGATCTCAGTGTATCATCACACCTCAACACTATCTATATAACTATCTGCACCATGACCTCAGTGTATCATCACACCTCAACACTATCTATATATCTCTGCACCATGATCTCAGTGTATCATCACACCTCAACACTATCTATATATCTCTACACCATGACCTCAGTGTATCATCACACCTCAACACTATCTATATATCTCTGCACCATGACCTCAGTGTATCATCACACCTCAACACTATCTATATATCTCTACACCATGATCTCAGTGTATCATCACACCTCAACACTATCTATATATCTATCTGCACCATGACCTCAGTGTATCATCACACCTCAACACTATCTATATATCTCTACACCATGACCTCAGTGTATCATCACACCTCAACACTATCTATATCTATCTGCACCATGATCTCAGTGTATCATCACACCTCAACACTATCTATATATATCTACACCATGACCTCAGTGTATCATCACACCTCAACACTATCTATATCTATCTGCACCATGATCTCAGTGTATCATCACACCTCAACACTATCTATATATCTCTGCACCATGACCTCAGTGTATCATCACACCTCAACACTATCTATATCTATCTGCACCATGATCTCAGTGTATCATCACACCTCAACACTATCTATATATCTCTGCACCATGACCTCAGTGTATCATCACACCTCAACACTATCTATATATCTCTGCACCATGACCTCAGTGTATCATCACACCTCAACACTATCTATATCTATCTGCACCATGATCTCAGTGTATCATCACACCTCAACACTATCTATATATCTCTACACCATGACCTCAGTGTATCATCACACCTCAACACTATCTATATAACTATCTGCACCATGATCTCAGTGTATCATCACACCTCAACACTATCTATATATATCTACACCATGACCTCAGTGTATCATCACACCTCAACACTATCTATATATATCTGCACCATGATCTCAGTGTATCATCACACCTCAACACTATCTATATATCTCTGCACCATGACCTCAGTGTATCATCACACCTCAACACTATCTATATAACTATCTGCACCATGATCTCAGTGTATCATCACACCTCAACACTATCTATATATATCTACACCATGACCTCAGTGTATCATCACACCTCAACACTATCTATATATATCTGCACCATGATCTCAGTGTATCATCACACCTCAACACTATCTATATATCTATCTGCACCATGACCTCAGTGTATCATCACACCTCAACACTATCTATATATCTATCTGCACCATGACCTCAGTGTATCATCACACCTCAACACTATCTATATATCTCTACACCATGACCTCAGTGTATCATCACACCTCAACACTATATATATCTATCTGCACCATGACCTCAGTGTATCATCACACCTCAACACTATCTATATATCTCTGCACCATGACCTCAGTGTATCATCACACCTCAACACTATCTATATATCTCTACACCATGACCTCAGTGTATCATCACACCTCAACACTATCTATATATCTCTGCACCATGACCTCAGTGTATCATCACACCTCAACACTATCTATATATCTCTACACCATGACCTCAGTGTATCATCACACCTCAACACTATCTATATATATCTGCACCATGAGCTCAGTGTATCATCACACCTCAACACTATCTATATATATCTGCACCATGACCTCAGTGTATCATCACACCTCAACACTATCTATATATCTCTGCACCATGACCTCAGTGTATCATCACACCTCAACACTATCTATATATCTCTGCACCATGACCTCAGTGTATCATCACACCTCAACACTATCTATATATCTCTGCACCATGACCTCAGTGTATCATCACACCTCAACACTATCTATATATCTCTACACCATGACCTCAGTGTATCATCACACCTCAACACTATCTATATATCTCTACACCATGACCTCAGTGTATCATCACACCACAACACTATCTACAGTATATAATAGGGCTGTGCCGATTCACTTATCTCCCGATTCAATACTATCACGATACTTGGGTGCCGATTCGATATATATTGCGATTCTTAAGTATTGCGATTCTACGATTATTGCGATTCGATATTACGATTTATTGCGATTTTTGTTTCTTTTTTTCTTTTCTTTTTTCAGTTTGTTTGCTTTTTACACTAGATTAGAACATGGGAAAAGTTGAATCATACACTAGAGACTGTATATTATATATCATGAGTAGGGCTGGGCGATATAGTTAAAAACAGGGGCGGACTGGGATCATAATTCAGGCCGGGCATTAGATACCAAGCAGGCCAGGCCGATATGGGCCGACGTTTGAAGCCCAAAGATGCACCCACTTTAACCCTGAAGTGTAATTATTACTTCAGACTAACTAATAAAGTAATAAAACCACTAGTAAACCAGTAGGCGGCGCCTGGCCTGCTGTTCAGTGAGTGGCCTGACTGCGGGCACAAAAAAAAAAAAAAAATTTTGCTTTTGCGATTATCGATTCTGGAATAAAAGATCGATTCAAAAAATCGTGACATTAAAAATCGCGATACTTAGGTGAATCGATTTTTTCTCCCACCCCTAGTATATAATGTATCTCTGCACCATGATCTCAGTGTATCATCACACCTCAACACTATCTATATCTCTCTACACCATGATCTCAGTGTATCATCACACCTCAACACTATCTATATATCTCTGCACCATGACCTCAGTGTATCATCACACCACAACACTATCTATATCTCTCGGCATTGGTCAAAGATTCTTCAGCCTTCAAATTTCACCTCTGCTCTCCTAGCTCTCCCCTCTCTCCTCCTCTCTCTCCCTACACTCTCTCTCCTCCCCATCGCCTCCCCTCTTTTTCCTCCTCTCTCTCTCCTCTCCCCCTCTCTCTCCTCCCCTCTCTCTCCTCTCATCCCCTTTTTCCTCCCCTCTCTCTCTCATCTCCCCCTCCTCTCGTCTCCTCTGCCCCCTCTCCTCGGTGGCGCTGCGCACGCGGCGACCCGGCTGAGGGCAGTAGATGGTCTTTTGGAATCTGTA
>NC_139625.1:87070355-87072855 GCF_964638095.1 Poromitra crassiceps | reverse complement strand
GAGGTGTTGACTCAGTGAGGACAGAGTGCAGGTCAGGAGGTGTTGACTCAGTGGGGACAGAGTGCAGGAGGTGTTGACTCAGTGGGGACAGGGTGCAGGTCAGGAGGTGTTGACTCAGTGGGGACAGGGTGCAGGTCAGGAGGTGTTGACTCAGTGGGGACAGGGTGCAGGTCAGGAGGTGTTGACTCAGTGGGGACAGGGTGCAGGTCAGGAGGTGTTGACTCAGTGAGGACAGAGTGCAGGTCAGGAGGTGTTGACTCAGTGGGGACAGGGTGCAGGTCAGGAGGTGTTGACTCAGTGAGGACAGAGTGCAGGTCAGGAGGTGTTGACTCAGTGAGGACAGGGTGCAGGTCAGGAGGTGTTGACTCAGTGGGGACAGGGTGCAGGTCAGGAGGTGCTGCTAATAGCTTAACTACAGTAAGTAATAATCCTGGATGGACAGTCGTCCCTTCTCCTCGTTCCCAAGAGGCAAGCTGATGACGATGCCACATTTTGCGGAGGGCGTCAAATAGTTGAGCCAGTTGAAGTTGAAGTCCTGCTTTACTATGGTATGATGGTATGATGGTATGATGGTATGATGGTATGATGGTATGATGGTATGATGGTATGATGGTATGATGGTATGATGGTATGATGGCGTGGAAAGCTCTCAAATGTCCTGCACCCTAATTGAGGTAAAGATGAAACCCTATCTCATAATGTGTCTATCAGAATGCATGCTCTATGTGATGATGTGTGGAAGCACTGGGCTCTTTCACTTAATCAAGAAACACAAGCTAGCTTTTCACAACAGTCGTGCTACGCTTAAAGGAACACGCCAAGATCTTGGGAGATTCGCCTATTTGCCATTTTCCCGATAGTAAGACGAGAAGATAGACGCCAATTCTCTTCTATGTGTTTCTCTTGTTAGTTAGCTTAGCACAATGACTGGTATAAATCAAGGGTTATTTGGGGTTAGTGCTTTGGTTTATGCTGATTTTTTATAGAGCTAGTATCGAGTATCCATCCTAAGGTATGGCATTACCAGCTGGTTTGGAAAACTGACTGTTAAGTATAAATAGATAGATAGATAGATAGATAGATAGATATATAGATAGATAGATAGATAGATAGATAGATAGATAGATAGATAGATAGATATATAGATAGATAGATAGATAGATAGATAGATAGATAGATAGATAGATAGATAGATAGAGTACTTTATTCATCCCCGAGGGGAAATTCTGGCGTTACAGCAGCAGTAGCATCAATGACAGTAACAAGAGCATCAATGACAAGAGCATCAATGACATTCAAACCTCAAATCATTAGGCTGGCAAAGATGGCAGGGAAGATCATGGGTATGTCCACACCTCCGATCACCCCACCAAAGTCATTTTTGAGCAAGCGACGATGAGACAAGCTCACAAAATCCTATCTGACCCCTCTCATGTACTCAAGATTCAAGATTCAAGATTCAAGATTCAAGATTTTTATTGTCACTCCATGGTACAAGTATCACGTGTGAAATTCTTGTGCTGTGGACTCCGTTTACGACATAGTACAAATAGGCAACAAGCAATGAGCAATAGGCAATAAGAAATAGGCATCAATAAGCAATACTAAGCAGCAATAGGCAATGCGGCAGAATAGCGATAAGACAAGTCAGTGGCATATTCATTGCACATAGGTGCACGTCATGTGCATACGTTAGACGTGTTCGGACATTTTAATTCGACGTATTTGACATACATTACAGTGCAAGTAGCATGTACCTTATTAAACATACAATTAAACATTAGGCATTGTGCATACGTTAGACGTGTTCAGACATTTTAAATTCAACGTAATTGACATACAGGTGCAAATAGCATGTACCTTGTTAGACATACAATTAAACATTAGGCATACATAATGGTAGCAGCTGCAGTACGGTACGGTACGACTACTACACTATTTGTGTATGTTAAGGAGTCTCGTGGCCTGCGGGAAGAAACTGTTCCTCAAGCGATTTGTGCGTGCTTTTGGAACCCTGTATCTCCTCCCTGAGGGTAGCAGGGAGAACAGGCTGTTGTGGGGATGGTTTGTGTCTTTGATGATCTTCAGGGACCTCCTGAGGCACCGCTGGTTATACAGTTCGTGCAGTTCTGGCAACTCGTCTCCTGTTACGTGCTGGGCCGTGCGCCTCACCCTCCGTAGCGCCCTGCGGTCCATGGTGGTACAGTTCCCGTACCAGGCGGTGAAGCAGCCAGTCAGCAGGCTTTCAATGGTGCCTCTGTAGAAGTCCCTGAGGATTTCTTTCCTTAGCCCAAACTTCTTCAGGCGCCTGAGTCCGTGTATTCGCTGTTGGGCCTTTTTGACAACAGTGGCGGTGTGGCCGGCCCAGGTCAGGTCCTGGTGGATGTTGACTCCCAGGTACTTGAAGCTGTCCACCCTTTCCACCACTGTGCCGTTGATGGTGATTGGGGGGTGTGTGCCCCCCCCTCTCCTGTAGTCCACAATGATCTCCTTGGTCTTG
>NC_139625.1:87027855-87065355 GCF_964638095.1 Poromitra crassiceps | reverse complement strand
TCCATGTTTTCTGGACTCATTCCTGCGGTGCTCTATTGAGAAGATGGCTGCATCTTTCATTCAAATCTTGCTCATTGCAGCTTTAAAGTCAGCAGCTTCAATATTACACGCCTAACAAGTTCCTTCTGCTTAGCTTAGCCACTTCAGCTGTCCTGAGCCAAATTGGAGCCAGACATAGATATTCAAATTTCATTATCAAAGATATTCTCAAAGAAGATGTCAGAGATGTTTGAACACATGTTGTACTGTATGATAGAGACCATATCATATAACTTGTCTTTTTCTGCTGGCAGGTGATATCTGAGCACAGTTATGGAGACGTCCAGCAGAGTCTAGAGGAGCTCCAGCAACAAAACCAACTCCAGACCCTTCTGCCCGGCCCGTCTTCCCCCAGGTCCAGACACCGTGGGGCCCAGGGAGTTCTGCCCCAGCCCGAGCCGGAGGAGGACCCAGAGCCCTTCATCTTGGACCTGAGGAATTTCCCAGACTTGGCTAACGCAGACATGGGCTCGCACAACCCCAACATCCAGGTATGATTTAGATTTAGTCAAGGAGAAACCGGTTTTGAAAAGTGAAGCCAGTGACTTAAACCTTCATTGTTTATAATGGACAGCAAAATAAGTCTAATTGTATGGAATGATCTTACGTGTCACTTGATTTATGACCTCAGTAAACACTTTCCTAATGAGTTGATGGTCTCATCACTAGTTTCAAGTCTTCTTCAATACAGCATGATGTTCATTGTGTACATTGTGTTCCCATTTCAAGTAAAATAGACGATAAAGTACACTATGGTTTGGGGCGTGATTGACAGGTCGCCTGTCCAGTGATCGCACAGCTCACCGATCACGGACCAATAGCAGGTGGCGCTGCAGTTCTGTGGGAAACCCCTGGTCTTGCGTTAGCTGCTTCTGGCTCCAAATAACCAAGATGGCGGCGACGGTGAAAATGCCAAACTCGAGGCTTATAATGGGAGTTCACAAACCAATGGGTGACGTCACGGGTCGCTACATCCATATTTATTATACAGTCTATGGATTTAGCTCACTCTGCTCGTAGCATCAAGGGCTCATATCTCACTCTGCTCGTAGCATCAAGAGCTCATATCTCACTCTGCTCGTAGCATCAAGGGCTCATATCTCACTCTGCTCGTAGCATCAAGAGCTCATATCTCACTCTGCTCGTAGCATCAAGAGCTCATATCTCACTCTGCTCGTAGCATCAAGCGCTCATATCTCACTCTGCTCGTAGCATCAAGAGCTCATATCTCACTCTGCTCGTAGCATCAAGGGCTCATATCTCACTCTGCTCGTAGCATCAAGGGCTCATATCTCACTCTGCTCGTAGCATCAAGAGCTCATATCTCACTCTGCTCGTAGCATCAAGAGCTCATATCTCACTCTGCTCGTAGCATCAAGAGCTCATATCTCACTCTGCTCGTAGCATCAAGGGCTCATATCTCACTCTGCTCGTAGCATCAAGAGCTCATATCTCACTCTGCTCGTAGCATCAAGAGCTCATATCTCACTCTGGTCGTAGCATCAAGCGCTCATATCTCACTCTGCTCGTAGCATAATCTCACTCTGCTCATAGCATCAAGCGCTCATATCTCACTCTGCTCGTAGCATCAAGAGCTCATATCTCACTCTGCTCGTAGCATAATCTCACTCTGCTCATAGCATCAAGCGCTCATATCTCACTCTGCTCGTAGCATCAAGAGCTCATATCTCACTCTGCTCGTAGCATAATCTCACTCTGCTCATAGCATCAAGCGCTCATATCTCACTCTGCTCGTAGCATCAAGCGCTCGCTCATATCTCACTCTGCTCGTAGCATCAAGCGCTCATATCTCACTCTGCTCGTAGCATCAAGCGCTCGCTCATATCTCACTCTGCTCGTAGCATCAAGAGCTCATATCTCACTCTGCTCGTAGCATCAATGACTCATATCTCACTCTGCTCGTGCGCTCATATCTCACTCTGCTCGTAGCATCAAGGGCTCATATCTCACTCTGCTCGTAGCATCAAGAGCCATCCCTCTATATCTCTCCCTTCATACCTCCCATCCCTCTATATCTCTCCCTTCATACCTCCCATCCCTCCATACAGCTGGTTTGAGTCAGAGCAGCATCTTAAATTACCCCCATGCAAGACCTTTAACAGTGGGGAGCTTCAAGTTGTCCATGAGCCTCAGACATCTACACGGGGTTGAGAGAAATAGCATCAAAAGAGAGGGGGGGGTGAGAAAAGAAAAAAGCACAACAGCCAAATGTAAAAGGTCAAAAGTAACTGTATTAGTTTAACGAGATCCTTTTTCAATGTGACTGCAGGTTCAAATCCTTGCCAAGAGGCCTTTAAATCCAAAGTACAAAGAGAAGTTGAGTTCTAACTTGTGGATTTGGGCAGAAATGAAGTTAGACTGTGGGAGAAATAACATGAGAAGGCCACTTATCCAGATATCAAAAAGTTCTCTATATTAAGGAAAATGGGTCTACCATCCGAGTGGGACTAGACCCATCCTCCGTATGGCCCCGACAAACTTATGCCTTTTCTTCTGCAGCCAGCGGTGACTATCCTGTGCAGGTTTTATTTCTACCTTATTATGTCAACTGGAATTCACTGGTGTGGAGGGTCAGAACCTTCACTGGTGTGGAGGCTCAGAACCTGCCTGGTGTGGAGGGTCAGAACCTTCACTGGTGTGGAGGCTCAGAACCTGCCTGGTGTGGAGGGTCAGAACCTGCCTGGTGTGGAGGCTCAGAACCTGCCTGGTGTGGAGGGTCAGAACCTTCACTGGTGTGGAGGCTCAGAACCTGCCTGGTGTGGAGGGTCAGAACCTTCACTGGTGTGGAGGCTCAGAACCTGCCTGGTGTGGAGGGTCAGAACCTTCACTGGCGTGGAGGCTCAGAACCTGCCTGGTGTGGAGGGTCAGAACCTTCACTGGTGTGGAGGCTCAGAACCTGCCTGGTGTGGAGGGTCAGAACCTTCACTGGTTTGGAGGCTCAGAACCTGCCGAGCGCGTGAACTGGACAAAACCGTTGTAAAATCTGGATTGACATGCAAAAATGTGTAATGTGTAACTTTAGTGATCCCCGGTTGGTTGTTGCAGCAGCTCAATAGTAATAGGATACAGCTAAGACAATTGAATATAATTAACAGTAGTGCAAATGTGGGTTGTACAAACAACAATACACAAGCAACAATTTCAACACTAAACATGGTATGAAGAGTATGAGAAAGAGTTTGGTTTGCAGCATTACTAGGGTGTGCCAAATGGCAGCAATCTATAAGCAGTTCATAGTTTCCAGATAAATAGGTGTACAGAAAGCCATATAAAATATATAGGTGTGCATTGTAAAATGATGTTCACCTGATCAGTATAGAGGTGTACATCAAATTTACAAAATGTTCCAATTTCGATGTGCGTCTCTCTAAACGTCTCTCTCTACTTTGTGTCGTTTTCATTGTGATGTCATAAATCAATTGTGACATGCCTGTGGCTCAGCTGGTAGAACGCGTACCATTAAAGGATGGTTTTACCGGTAATCAACCCACTTTGTATCATTAATAATCTGGGTAATATAAGCACATGGGCAGTGTTTACCTTCTCTCTCTGTTTTGCTCATGGAGATCTCCCATTTCCTCCTCTGCCAAAGCGCTCCGTTGTGACGTGTTTTACGTCACAAGGCGTCAGAACGGAGCTGCGGAAGTTCTGCTGGAGAGGCAGAATCTGCTCCGAGGGCGAGTGGTGCTGTTATTGTTTCTTTTGATTTTTTTTAAGTATGGAGAATCGCATTGAAAGCCTTAACGAGCCTTAATGACTTGCAGCTGGTGGGGGCGGAGTTTCTGCAGACAGGAGCAGTGAGCATTTTCTCTGTGAGGTATTAAACAGAGAGAGAAGGTAAAACACTGCCCATGTGCTTATGGGTTGATTACCGGGGTTCAAATCCGACCTGCAGTCATTTGCCGTCTCCCTGCTTTCCTGTCACTGTCTAGCACAAACTGTACTGTCCTATCAAATAAAGGCAAAATGGCATCAAACAAAAACAATGGTAGAAAATAAATGGTGTCTCCCTCCATGGCATAATGAAGCCCATTTTGATGGCTTCTAGATGATATCGGGTCTCAAAAAGTTGTGAAGAGCCTCTTGGGATCTAGCTTTGACAGTGACGGCTGCCATTTATTCTCGTCGGCGTGTCATTTGTCCGAGTGAGCAGCAGATAGCTAAGGGGGCGGGGCTTAGCGATAGATCAATTGGCTCTCCTCTCTCATTCGGCTTAAAGCCAAAATATTTTCCTTCTCTGGAGCTGGAGCTGACACGTGTATGTGATGGCATTCACCTGTGTCACAGGCTTCATTCAGCTGCCTGCTGCTGCTAAACACTCACACATGCCTGTTTCAACAATGGGGTGTCAGTCAGTGAGTGAGTGAGTCAGTAAGCCCCTGAGACTCTTCTAAGCCGGCCCTACTGGGTCCGGCAAAAAAGTAGTGTTATGCCAGGATCAGACTACACGATATTTTTTGTCGTTCACGATGTCACCATGTCAGACGAGGCCATCATACTGCCATCAATTCGTGACATGTCTTGGTCGGGAGACTGGCCACACTACAAGTGTATTCTCGCTTAACACCGACAGAGCATCGTATGCCACCGTCATCACGTCGTCTGCTGTCGTCAGCGAGTTCACAGGTCGTCGGGGAGGCGGACCTGTGAACGAAATCTCCCAGCATGCATTGAGGCCACTACATTGACAAGAAATAGCAACCAAATCAGCCTAAATAGGCTAAAGTGGTAGATAGAAATAATGTTTATGTTAGCACAACATGCAATTGTAAAACATTTCAATATTGGGCAAAATAAAACATTGAAATCCAAACACAACCCTATGTGAAACATGTATGTAATCCAGGTGCTATATATATCCCTTGCAGAATTAACGTTATTTGGATGAGTGACAGGCTCTACTGTGATGCACTGTGATGTCCGCTCCAGCCTCCAACTTACTTCATGTGCACGCCCACTATTTTCTTGCCAGCTGCTGCGAGACGAGAAGGAAGAGACACGAACATGCAGCCGACTCTGCTGAGCTCATGTTATTTGTAGTGAGCAATGCCCATTGCCCAGGCGTTTAAACGCAAATTAAAACACCCTGGCCTTTTTATCTCTTTTATTCTTTTGAGCGGAGCGGAGCGGTGAGTGCGAGCGGGTGAAATCTGTATCGAGCGGGGAGCGGTCTCCCCAGGACCTGTCTTCCGGGGTGTCACACTAGGCGAAACCATGTCCAAAAGACTGACATGCCAGTCTTTTCGTCAGGGCGTCGTGAGGCGTCCTAGACGTCCCGACTGGTCCCGACGCTGGTCTTTGATTATGTCACACTACAAGAGGTGAAGACGGCCGATCGTCGTCCCCGACGGTCATATTCGGGCCCGACGCTGAAAATCTGTCGCGCACGACCAAATCGGTCTAATATCGGGCTGAATTTGTGTAGTGTGAACCAGGCATAAGAAAAAAATGCCACACAGCAGCCATTTTTTAACCTTTATTTATACAGGGGGAGTCTCACTGAGAGCAATGCTCTCTTTTTCAGGACCAACCCGTCACAGAGATAAATGGATTTTCCCTGCATTTCCTGCATTCCTGATGACATCATCACTGAGGGCATCACTCACTGAACTCTGTCTGTCTGAATCCATTTATCTCCGCAACAGGTTTTCCATTTTCCCAAATTTAAGCTGTTTATTTTTGGCAAGTCTGCACAGAGTTGTGACATGCGTATAGACTAGTTTTCTATAATTAAAGGACAGGTCAGTGGTGGCCCAACGGTTAGAGAAGCGAGCCACTGAGGTGCCCTTGAGCAAACCCCAACTCCAACGGCTCCAGGGGAGCTGCTCAGTGGCCAGCAGATCAGACTGTGGTTACACTGGTCAGGTTCCAGGTGTGAATGTGAACAAGGTGCTCCTGAAAAAGAGAGCATTGCTCTCAGTGAGACTCCCCCTGTAAAAAGAAAAAAAAGGGGGGAAACTGCACTTTTAGAGGAGGTTTGCGTCATTACGTGCTCCGTTATATTGTTTAGAGCTAGCTGTGGTGATGAGTGTGTTACAGTCAGATGTCGTTAGAAACTCTGATTGAAAAAGACGAATAGAGGAATACCAAGAGAAAGGAAGAGAGACGTGCCTTCTGCGCGTCTCTCTCTGTTGTCTTTGATTCAGCGTCATGATGTAATCTCTGTCTTCAGCTGCTGGTTCGTCTGTATAAACAGATGCAGTCGGGAACATATAAGCAGCATGGGTTGTGTCTAGACCTGTGTAGCGAGAGAGAGACACTTATCAGTTTATCCTTCTATCTCTCTATCCTTTCCATCGACCCCACTCCATCCACCCCCCTCCATCCACCCCCCTCCATCCCTGCCCCTCCAATGCACAATGACCCTGAATCATACTGACCCTGATTCATAATGACCCTGATTCATAATGACCCTGATTCATACTGACCCTGATTCATAATGACCCTGATTCATACTGACCCTGATTCATACTGACCCTGATTCATACTGACCCTGATTCATAATGACCCTGATTCATACTGACCCTGATTCATAATGACCCTGATTCATACTGACCCTGATTCATAATGACCCTGATTCATAATGACCCTGATTCATACTGACCCTGATTCATACTGACCCTGATTCATAATGACCCTGATTCATACTGACCCTGATTCATAATGACCCTGATTCATACTGACCCTGATTCATAATGACCCTGATTCATACTGACCCTGATTCATAATGACCCTGATTCATAATGACCCTGATTCATACTGACCCTGATTCATAATGACCCTGATTCATAATGACCCTGATTCATACTGACCCTGATTCATAATGACCCTGATTCATAATGACCCTGATTCATAATGACCCTGATTCATAATGACCCTGATTCATAATGACCCTGATTCATACTGACCCTGATTCATAATGACCCTGATTCATACTGACCCTGATTCATACTGACCCTGATTCATACTGACCCTGATTCATAATGACCCTGATTCATAATGACCCTGATTCATAATGATCCTGATTCATAAAGGGGGCGTCATATAAACATGCTCATTCTCCTTCCAAAGTTGCCATTTATCAATTTCAGAGATGGGAAGTAACTAAGTAGAAATACTTTGTTACTGTACTTAAGTAGGATTTTCAGGTATCTGTACTTTACGGAGTATTTTTTCTGACAACGTTTTACTTTTACCCCCTACATTTTAACACAAATATCTGTACTTTCTACTCCATACCTTTTCAAAGCAGGCTAGTTTACTTTAGTTTTAATGCACGACAGACAAAAACGATATAACGTTGTTTGTCTGTCTCTCTCGTCTCGCGCTCTCCCAGCTTTTCCGCTTCAGCTCCGGCGCTGCCGATGGATGATATTGGAAAAAGATAGCCCACTGGCCTCCACCCATCAGTTAGTCTCTTAGAACAGACGAGTTGGCTTCCGCAATTTTCAAATGCTTCCGCCATACCGTCTGTACTTCGTGGGGGAGAATCATGCACCAACCGGAATGGGAAGCAGAAAGGCGGGTCTTCCGCTCATTAGTCCAATCAGAATGTTTTTTTCGTGGACACACGTGCCGTGATTGGTCGGATTTTGTCGAACTTCCTTCCAGTCTGAAGGTTTTTTCCCCAACTTCCTTGTGCATGTTCTGGGGGTGTAACGTACAGACTGTGTATAGCTGCATTCGCCGGATGTAGATGAGACAGTCTGTTTTAAGAGACTACCCATCAGTACACGTGTTCTATGCCTTTCCTTCTGTCAGGTGACCATCGAGGTGGTGGACGACGCACAGACCGAGACAGAGATGGAGATGGACTTGGCCAAGGAGAGCCAGCGTAACGACTGGTCAGTGTCTTCCTCGGAGTGGGCCAGCAACCACAAGAAGCTGTTCTGGCCACTCTTCTGGGAGTACCCCGAGCAGGCGGAGAACGGCCTGGGCCAAGCCAGCCTGGAGGAGCACACTGAGGACTACAACTACCATCCAGAAGAGCCTGTCCTCAGCGGCGTGGGAGGAGACTGGGGTGGTCACTGGAACAAAGAATGGGACACCAAGGACAACTACGGTAAGGATTCTCTCAGAAGCCCAAAACAACAGCGCTTTGAGTTTGATTCATACTAGACTACATACATTCTAGGGTGGAGACTCTGGAGCCTTTACATACATGTGTCAAAGCCCTCGCCGAGGGCGGTCGAGGCCGTGCGGGCGAGGCCGGCCGTGCCGACAGGCTCGCCAATTGAAAACTAGTCAGATCTGAATGCCACTTGTAAAATTGCCTTTTTCACTGCTCAACGTTAGTGCGACCACTATTTTGACTGGTGGCTTTTGGGCGATGTAACAAGCGCTCACTTTTTGGCACATTGCCACCCCATGTTATCTCCTGAATAATGCATTGAAGGTTTTTCATGGAGTGGAGAATTGCTTTCTGAAATATATTTCTGATGTAGTCTACATTGAAAAATGTAATTCAAAGTTTGTCTCGCATAAACACTGTGATTGCTGGCTGCAGGCTGCAGACTGTAGTATGCAACACGTCTCCACCCCCCCCCCCCCCTCCTCCCAACAGTCTCTAGTCCAGGGGTGGGCAAACCCAGAGAAAGAAACCCAGATTGTTGCCGGGGGCCGAACAAATATTGTCATGCCATAACCCATGGATGGGCAACTTTGATAATAGAGAGGGCCACAAAAAAAAATCCTTGGATTTTGGGGCATTTGAAGCCAGGTTTAGAGGAATAACTCATTTTTAATTAACAGTTGTGATGTCATTATTCAGTCTTAAACACCAATATTTGATCCTTTTCTCACTCACTCTTATGTCACCACCTGCTCTACCTGCAGGGCCAATTCGAATTTCCACTCGCAAAAATGTTTTCCTTGAAATAAACCAGAATATGAGTGGGTTAATTTAAGCATAAGTATCAGTAAGTGGCCCGGGATTCTCAAAGCCTGTGTTGAGGGTCACACAAGAACGAAAATGCACTCTTGAAGCTAAATAAATCCAAAACCAACAAGTTAATTATTTTAATTTCTACTTCAATGTAGAACAGTCATTTCTTACACATGAGATTACTTTTAGCCTTTTAGTCCTAAAGATTATTGAAAGATATTCCATATTCCAGACTGAAATGTTATAACAGAAGTGGAGTATTGGCCAGAATGACATGAACATTTGGAAACGTATTCAGCGTGTATCTTGCATGTTGCGTTCAGGTGCATTGTACTTTTTTTTTTTTTTTTTTGCAATTCCATCGCGGGCCACACAGGGGGCGCCGGCAGGGCCACATGCGTATGTTGCCCATGTGTGCTCTAGTCCCTATACCAGAACATTTTCCTCATGTTTAGAAACAACAATCCGTCATATCTGGAAGGGTAACTCCGGGAAATACCTGGACCTGATTTAACGGGCACAGTCATGTTTGGAAATGGCATAAGTCAAGTCAAATCAAGTCAAGTTTATTTGTATAGCACATTTCATACACAGAGGCAATTCAAAGTGCTTCACATAAAATGGTTGACAGGAAAATAAAAGAATAAAAGAAGAGAATAAAATGGACATTTAAAAGCATCACAACAAAACTTTAAAAAAGAGTATAAAAAGTGCATTAAGCAACAGGCGCAGCAGTTGCAAAAAGAGCTAAAAACTTATAGAGGACTCATTGGGTTTGCATAATAGCTGTCAGCAGTTAAAAGGGACGGCAAACATAAAAGTCTTTAGTCTATTTTTAAAAGTAAGTAAGGTTGGGGCAGATCTGAGGATATGATAAGTGTGTGTGTGGGGGGAGGGCTCATGCTAGCAGTAACCTGTCTGAAGATGTTTTTGTGCTGTTGACTTGCTTGTCTGAGTTTGGAGTGAGGGGTGGGCACCACTCACACACACACACACACACCACACACACACACACACACACACACACACACACACACTGTGTGCGCACACAGTCTCCCTCCCTCATGATGTAATTTATGATAGGGTCTGCTATCTCAAGGCCCACTAGATAAACATGTCCAACAGCCCCCAAGCCACACACACTCACATAAACACACGCACGTATGCATACACACACCACACATACATACACACACACACACACACACACACACACACACACACACACACACACACACACACACACACACACACACACACACACACACACGTTCCTTACGCACAGCCAGCTCCATTGAACTCACTGTGGACTGATTTTGATCAATGGCACACCAGCCCACATGCAGAAAGACCAGTGCAACACTTAGAACAACCTGAGGGACACACACTTTACACTTATTATTTACACTTAGTATTTACACTTAGTATTTACACTTAGTATTTACACTTAGTATTTACACTTAGTATTTACAGTTAGTCGTGTATATTGGCCTAGTCAATTATTCATCCAAATCACAATTTGAACTTTAATTGACAGGACTTCGTCTTAGTGCATACTGGCACTTTAATGAGATGCGGAGGAAGGGCGAGGCGTCCCGCACTGGTGGAGGAGCGGAGGGAGCGGTGAGAGGTTTGGAAAGTGACCATAGATCATAGGTACAGAGGGGCTGTCTGGTCTGGTGTACTACCCTGTAGGCCAGAACCAGTGTCTTGAATTTGATGCGTGCCGAGATAGGAAACCAGTGAAGGTCCCGGAAGAGGGGAGTGACATGAGAGAATTTGGGTTAGTTGAATACCAGACGGGCTGCAGTGTTCTGAATGAGCTGAAGTGGTAGGATGTCAGTGGCAGGTAGGCTGGCCAGGAGCACGTTGCAGTAGTCCAGGCGAGAGATGATAAGTGACTGGACCAGGAGTTGAGTCGCTTCCCTTGTGAGAAAGGGACGGATTTTGCGGATGTTGTAGAGGGAGAACCTACAGGAGTGTGCTGTCGCAGCAATGTTGGCAGAGCAAGACAGCTGGTTGTCAAGGATCACCCCGAGGTTCTTAGCTGTTTGGGAGGGAAGCACAGTGGTGTTGTCAATGGAGATGGAGAGATCTGCGAGAGGGTTTCCCTGGGAGGAAGAGTAGCTCTGTCTTACCAAGGTTGAGCTTGAGGTGGTGGGCAGACATCCAGTCACCGATGTCTTTGAGGCATGCAGAGATGCAAGCCTCGATTTGGGTGTCTGAGGGGGGGGAAGGAAAGGAAAAGCTGAGTGTCAACGACTTTGAGACGAGGGAACCGGAAGTGCTAACAGCCAGGTCTCCCAGACTCATTCCAGCGATACTCTCTTATGAATGATATCTATAAATAAAAATCCATATTTTAAATTAAGTTATTTCTACCCAAATCCTAGCAAACTGACCTGTATACACGGCAACATGCCACCCACATACACATGTGGGTGGCAGTCTATGACACACACACATGCTGTAATGTCCCTGAGACTACAAAAAGGTTCAGAACCTACTGTGTGGTCTACTACACCACAGAGCTATTTTATTTATGATAATATACTGTATCTAATTACACAAGGTCATGTTGGGACCTAGGAGAAAGAACTGTTTAGGGGGAAATGGCGCTAAACATTTATGGTGTTACTTTATTACAATACATTTGGCAATCATAGCAATGCTGTTGGACTTTAAAAGCAGTGTATAGTTAGGCAGAGGCATATTTTTTGTTCTGGTATTGGGCTGGTTTTGGGCTGGTTTTGATTGGCCATTGCGCTGGTTTTGTCACACAGACTTGGCAACTCTGTCTCTGACTCTCTCTTTCGCTCTCATACACAAACGCCAGCTGGCCGCACTTCCTCCCTGATCCTTGGGGCGATTATGACTTTCCTGAAAAGTATGCAAAATATTGTTTTAGTTGCAGTGCATCATTAACTTCTGTGTGGAAACAGGTTGGAATGGAATAGGTCCAAATCTGTATAGTTTTTCTGGCATGCTTCTCTGCCGAGCAGAGATCAGCTCATAACAGATACGAAAGCTTGGTATCTCTGAGTCTGTCTGTGTAATCAACTGATGCACAATCAGCTTAACTGCTGATGGCTAGAAGTCCTCCTCACTAGAGACTCAAATCTGGCTTACACATTGGAAACATCAAGCCTTCATTTTACACATCACAACTTGTTTTGGAAAGTGTCGATGCATAAGAGATCTCCAATCCACAGATTCAATTACATTGCCGCACATTGTTATTTTTGAGCGTCACATTGCAAAAAACACTTGGTGAAATACCAGGCCGTCCTCGCAAGGAAAACAACATTGGTTGATTTTTAAAGAGCCCCTAAAGTCATGTTTTAATATAATACTCTACTTCTCTACTCTTTCTACACATAATTTCTGTCTAATGGGGTTTCCCACAAAAAAGTAAAATGTATCCTGTTATTAAAATCCTTAAAATGACTTTCCCTCCGTCTGCCTCATTAAAAATGCCAAAGCAACCAATCAGGGTTATCTAGAAGTTCCAGGACATAACTAGCCAATCACAGCATACAAACATGCTGAATAGTGGACAGGGATTGGCTCCAGTATTCGTGATGTCACAAGCATGCTTGTTGAAAATGGCCCTTTCAGTGAGCTCTGAGAAACTTTCCACAATCCACCTGGAGAAACAAGAATAAAAACTGATTTTTAACTTTAGGGGGTCTTTAACTCATTGAGTGCCAATGACGACAATCGTCGTCAATTCAAATAGTAACGTAGAGTGCCAATGACGACGATTGTCGTCAATTGCGTTTTTTGACGGTGGGACGTGGATCAAAGCCAGATCCATCTCCTGTACAAATATGGGGGATGTTGAATGTGTAAAAGCTATTTTACGGACCCATTAGGTGGCGACAGTGCTCTCCAGATTAGAGAAAGGTGAGGGAAAGAACAGCGAAGCAGCCGTGGGGAGACGGAAACCGCATCGGTATGCATCGATATGCATGAAGCATAACGTTAGCTGTGCCTGTGAACAGCAGCCAATCTGCTGCCACAATTGAGCCCCTCCGTCTCCGCTGCGATAGCTCCTCCACATGATTAGTTGTGCAGTTGTTATTATTCTCAGTTGGAAGCGCTGCAGAGAGCCACCAGAGCCACCAGAGACACACCCACGGAGGAGGGGTTTGCAGTTGAGGGGGGGTGGGGCACGCAGGGCAGCATACAACACTGACCCAGACAGCAGGCTCGATGGACAGATTGGTTGGCAAACACAAGCTAGAATATCTGATGCCCACCAGCAGTAAATCAAGACCAGCAAGAAGGTGTAGGGTCTGCGCAGCAGGGGCCAGCGCTGCTGGTTGCAGCTAAAAAATATTATTTTGCCAAACAAAATTCCTTTGTTTTCGTTGTTTTATTGAAGGAAATTATTTTTGAGGTGTCACTACATCAGAAAATATTAGCTTCAGAGTCAGTGATGTGCTTGAAATGCTTCATTTCACAAAAGGCTGATTATCTCAGCTTCTAGTTTGAAATGTCTGTTTTTGCTGAAAACAACCTATCTTCTCCGGCTGATAACTAGCTCATTGAGTGCCAGCCACTTTTGGAGAACAGACTTTTGGAGAACAAACAGTGCCAGAGTTTCAGAGCGTTTTCAGTGATTTCTCGAGGCCCACAGAATATTGTGTGATATTACTATGTAAACACCGAACACACACAAAGAACGAGGAGACTCTATTGTATCATCAGCAAAAAAAAGTTTATTGATACCATTTTCCGTTCTTTAGTTATCAGCCGGAGAAGATAGGTTGTTTTGAGCAAAAATAGACGTTTCAAATTAGAAGCTGAGATATTCAGCCTTTTGTGAAATGAAGCATTTCAAGCACATTCACTGACTCTGAAGCTAATATTTTCTGATGTGACACCTCAAAAATAATTTCCTTCAATAAAACAGTGAAAACAAAGGAATTTTGTTTGGCCAAATAATATTTTTTAGCCCCTGCGTGCGCAGACCCTACACCTTCTTGCTGGTCTTGATTTACTGCTGGTGGGCATCAGATATTCTAGCTTGTTTGCCTGTCTCTGTCCATCGAGCCTGCTGTCTGGGTCTGTGTTTACTGTCAATGGTTGTATGCTGCCCTGCGTGCCCCACCCCCCTCCTCCTCCTCTGTGGGAGTGTCTCTGGGGCTCTGCTGCGTTTGCTCTGCGTTTGCTCTGCACTGAAAAGTGCGCTGCACCCCGCTTTTTCACAGCATGTCGCCGGCTCCCAACTGAGAATAATGTAACTTTTCAGAAAGATGCTGGTGTCGGCAACTAAATCATATGGAGGGGCTATCGCAGCGGAGACGGAGGGGCTCAATTGTGGCAGCAGATTGACTGCTGTTCACAGGCACAGCTAACGTTATGCTTCATGCATATCGATGCATACCGATGCCGTTTCCGTTTCCATAACGACTTCTTCTCTGTTTTTTACTCAACTTTCTCTAATCTGGAGAGCACTGTCGCCACCTAATGGGTCGGTAAAATAGGTTATACACATTCAACATGCCCCAAAATTTTACAGGAGATGGATCTGGCTTTGATCCACGTCCCACCGTCAAAAAACGCAATTGACGACAATCGTCGTCATTGGCACTCTACGTTAGTATTCGAATTGACGACGATTGTCGTCATTGGCACTCAATGAGCTAAAGAACGGAAAATGATATCAATAAACTTTTTTTTGCTGATGATACAATAGACTCTCATCGTTCTTTGGGCGTGTTCGGTGTTTACATAGTAATATCACACAATATTCTGTGGGCCTCGAGAAATCACTGAAAACGCTCTGAAACTCTGGCAGTGGGAGCGTCCGTTCTCCAAAAGTGGCTGGCACTTAATGAGTTAAGGTGGTCAAAACAGCCAATTTCTATGAATGCGACCTGTTGCGGTCATGTGAGTAAGTGCATGCATGCAGTGCTTATGCCAGAGTCGCGAGCTTTAACCAGGAAGTAGCGGTGACCTCTGGTGGTCTCTAACGTAGCGATAGTCTGATATTGAAATAGCTCGCTAACATGTGCGTCCCCGTCTTTCAACTTCCTCGTCACGAAAGCCTCACGATGTGTTCTGTTTTTAACCCTAACCAAACATAACCCTAACCATAACCAAGTGGTTTTAGTCCCCTAACCTTAATCAAGTTGTTTTAGTTGCCTAACCTTAACTAAGTTGTATTAGTTGCCTAACCTTAACCAAGTTGTTTTAGTTGCCTAACCTTAACCAATGTTTAAACATAAGCGACGAGATGTTTCCGCTCATAAGTGGTTTTAACTTGACAACATTGACAAACATTCTGAACTTGACAAACATTCTAAATTGCCCCTAGCTTACTTTCTGTTGCAGTGTTTACTAATACAATAGCTGATAGGAAATAAGCGATGTTTCAAACTGTTCTCTAGCAACACAATTCCGTGAAAACTGTCTATATGTAATTTTTGGAGTCAGTGGAAATGGACTTATTCTGTTCTTTCGGTATGAGGATGTGTTGTGAAAAACAGCTGGATTTGGTCCTGAAAGTAATGATGCATTCAGCTACTGCATCAGGGCTCCAACTGCTGAGGCAGTCTCCAGGGCTCCAACTGCCTGAGACAGTCTCCAGGGCTCCAACTGCCTGAGACACTCTCCAGGGCTCCAACTGCCTGAGACACTCTCCAGGACTCCAACTGCTGGAGACACTCTCCAGGGCTCCAACTGCTGGAGACGCTCTCCAGGACTCCAACTGCTGGAGACGCTCTCCAGGGCTCCAACTGCTGGAGACACTCTCCAGGGCTCCAACTGCCTGAGACAGTCTCCAGGGCTCCAACTGTCTGAGACACTCTCCAGGACTCCAACTGCCTGAGACGCTCTCCAGGGCTCCAACTGCTGGAGACGCTCTCCAGGGCTCCAACTGCCTGAGACGCTCTCCAGGGCTCCAACTGCTGGAGACACTCTCCAGGGCTCCAACTGCCTGAGACAGTCTCCAGGGCTCCAACTGGCTGAGACAGTCTCCAGGGCTCCAACTGCCTGAGACGCTCTCCAGGACTCCAACTGCCTGAGACACTCTCCAGGGCTCCAACTGCTGGAGACACTCTCCAGGGCTCCAACTGCCTGAGACAGTCTCCAGGGCTCCAACTGCTGGAGACACTCTCCAGGGCTCCAACTGGCTGAGACAGTCTCCAGGGCTCCAACTGCCTGAGACACTCTCCAGGGCTCCAACTGCCTGAGACACTCTCCAGGGCTCCAACTGCCTGAGACAGTCTCCAGGGCTCCAACTGCTGGAGACACTCTCCAGGGCTCCAACTGGCTGAGACAGTCTCCAGGGCTCCAACTGCCTGAGACAGTCTCCAGGGCTCCAACTGCCTGAGACACTCTCCAGGGCGAAGTATATATATTTTGTTTTTTTAGCAAACAAATGGCCGCAACTATAAGAAGAAGAAGACTTTCACTCCTCCCCCCCCCGAAAGTGTTGTTTAAACACAGAGGAGCGCGTCTCAGAGGTCCTTTTGGCTGCTCCTTAATTGCATAACGCACACACACATGCACGCACACGCACGCACGCACTCACACAAACACAGATGCACACACACACACGCACGCACGCACGTACGCACGCACACACACACACACATACACACACACACACACACACACACACACACACACACACACACACACACACACACACACACACACACACCAACTGGGTGAGGAATTCACCAGGCTAGCTTCAAAGAGCAGGCCCACTTTAATACATGACTTCTCTTGGCTTTTCCTTCTCTCCCTCTCATCGCCCTCTCTTCTCTTCTCTTTTCTCCTGTGCACTCCCTCCCCTCATCCCTCTCCTCATCCCTCTCTCTTCTCTTCTCTTCTTTCCTGTGCACTCCCTCTCCTCATCCCCCTCTCTTCTCTTCTCTCTCCTGTGCACTCCCTCTCCTCATCCCTCTCTCTTCTCTTCTCTCTCCTGTGCACTCCCTCTCCTCATCACTCTCTCTTCTCTTCTCTCTCCTGTGCACTCCCTCTCCTCATCCCTCTCTCATCCCCCTCTCTTCTCTTCTCTTCTCTTCTCTCTCCTGTGCACTCCCTCCCCTCATCCCTCTCCTCATCCCCCTCTCTTCTCTTCTCTTCTCTCTCCTGTGCACTCCCTCCCCTCATCCCTCTCCTCATCCCTCTCTCTTCTCTTCTCTTCTCTCCTGTGTACTCCCTCCCCTCATCCCTCTCCTCATCCCCCTCTCTTCTCTTCTTTCCTGTGCACTCCCTCTCCTCATCCCTCTCTCTTCTCTTCTCTCCTGTGCACTCCCTCTCCTCATCCCTCTCTCTTCTCTTCTCTCCTGTGTACTCCCTCCCCTCATCCCTCTCCTCATCCCCCTCTCTTCTCTTCTCTCCTGTGCACTCCCTCTCCTCATCCCTCTCTCTTCTCTTCTCTTCTCTCCTGTGCACTCCCTCTCCTCATCCCTCTCTCATCGCCCTCTCTTCTCTTCTCTTTTCTCCTGTGCACTCCCTCTCCTCATCCCTCTCTCTTCTCTTCTCTCCTGTGTACTCCCTCCCCTCATCCCTCTCCTCATCCCCCTCTCTTCTCTTCTCTCCTGTGCACTCCCTCTCCTCATCCCTCTCTCTTCTCTTCTCTCTCCTGTGCACTCCCTCTCCTCATCCCTCTCTCATCGCCCTCTCTTCTCTTCTCTTTTCTCCTGTGCACTCCCTCTCCTCATCCCTCTCTCTTCTCTTCTCTCCTGTGCACTCCCTCTCCTCATCCCTCTCCTCATCCCCCTCTCTTCTCTTCTCTTCTCTTCTCTTCTCTCCTGTGCACTCCCTCTCCTCATCCCTCTCTCTTCTCTTCTCTTCTCTCTCCTGTGCACTCCCTCTCCTCATCCCTCTCTCATCCCCCTCTCTTCTCTTCTCTTCCAGAGTATGAGGAGGAGTGGAGCGCCTGGTCTCCGTGCAGCGTCACCTGTAGCCACGGCACCCAGAAGCGCACCCGCTCCTGCGGCTACGCGTGCACGGCCACCGAGTCGCGCACTTGCGACCTGGAGGGTTGTGCCGGTAAGCGACGTAATCTGTGATGTCACGATTGTAAAATATGACTGCGGGGTTCCTATGCAGGTCTGGAATGTCTGGAAAAGTATTCAAATTGAATGTGATCATGTCCAGGTCTTGAATAGTTTGGGAATGTGAAGAAACTTCTGGAAAAGTCTGGATAATGTTACACATTCTAGCTTTTATGTTGTTGTAGAGCCACTTTGAGTCCACAGTTTGTGTTGATCTGAAGAATAATGTTCAGATAGAAGGATGCTCTGATGACCCAGCTGCTGTCAGCATGCATTCTATCACATCCCCACCAAAATCACATTCAGTCAAGAACATAGGGTCTGCACCAAAATCACATCCAGTCAAGAACATAGGGTCTGCACCATAATCACATCCAGTCAAGAACATAGGGTCTGCACCAAAATCACATCCAGTCAAGAACATAGGGTCTGCACCAAAATCACATCCAGTCAAGAACATAGGGTCTGCACCAACATCACATCCAGTCAAGAACATAGGGTCTGCACCAACATCACATCCAGTCAAGAACATAGGGTCTACACCAAAATCACATCCAGTCAAGAACATAGGGTCTACACCAAAATCACATCCCGTCAAGAACATAGGGTCTGCACCAACATCACATCCAGTCAAGAACATAGGGTCTACACCGACATCACATCCAGTCAAGAACATAGGGTCTACACTAGGGCTGGGCGATTAATCGAATTTTAATCATGATTACGATTTGGGCTGTCCACGATTATGAAAACAAGATAATCGACATACAACGATTTTGCGGCTCTTGTCACTCTCGTTCTGTCTTGTGTTGTAAATCAAGCGCACCCCTTCCTTTGCAGCGGTGTGCTCGGCTCCTCCCCCAAAGCCCAAAACACACACACACACCGCTCGAGTTGGGAATGACTGTCATGTGAACAGAGAGCCACTGCACGTTTCTCCTCCCCGCTTATTTCCGTGGTAGCACA
Organism: Poromitra crassiceps; assembly: GCF_964638095.1. Lineage (NCBI taxonomy): Eukaryota > Metazoa > Chordata > Actinopteri > Beryciformes > Melamphaidae > Poromitra > Poromitra crassiceps. The sequence continues at coordinate 87,046,425 of NC_139625.1, read as the reverse complement.
AGAATAAGATGAGAGAAGTCACAAAAAGAGATCCGCTGGTCGAGAAGAGAGGTAAAACAACGTATGTGGGGTGGAAACACTATGGTTTCGCCGAGTTTAAAGGTCCACACATCAAGAGCGATGCGAATATACAGCACGGCATTGCGATGCGAGTTTTGACCCACCTTTCAATCACAGCCACAGACTTGGAACAAATAGTGCAAGATATGCGCGGTCGTGGCTGCACCCCGCAACACGACCTCTCCCTCTTTCTTTAATCACTTGAAATCCACTCGCAAAGTGGTCTATGACCAAGCAATAACACTAAACGAACAAAAATACAAAGCCCCATCTAGTTACTGCCACCGCATACAGTCATCGATTCAGGACACTCTTTACAATGCGACCGCATATTCAACAGCTAACGAGCTCACAGATAAACATTAACAATAGCCTATTATAAACCTAAACGACGTAAGTCGCTTTGGATAAAAGCATCTGCCAAATGAGTAATTTAATGTAATGTAAACTAACGTTACTAGCGTTCTCATTTGGTTAGTTTTGAGGTTTAAGGACTACTAGTTCAGATGTTTACCAACATATTGAATGTAGATTAATAGTTGCAGTTGGTTGTGGCAGTTCACTGCAACATAGTAGGCCTACATATACTGTATATTTATTTTAGTTTTTATTTTATTTCTAAATCTTTGCACTTTTATTATTTATTTTCACTTATTTATTTTCAATTATATCTAAAATCCAAAGACATCCAATGTTAAATAAAAAGCCAGTGTAAATGTTCAATAAATTCATGATGTTCTCAATGTCAATGAGTAATCGTGTTAAATAATCGTGATCTCAATATCAATCAAAATAATCGTGATTATGATTTTTGCCATAATCGTGCAGCCCTAGTCTACACCAAAATCACATCCAGTCAAGAACATAGGGTCTGCACCAACATCACATCCAGTCAAGAACATAGGGTCTACACCAACATCACATCCAGTCAAGAACATAGGGTCTGCACCAACATCACATCCAGTCAAGAACATAGGGTCTGCACCAACATCATCACATCCAGTCAAGAACATGGAAAAATGTGGAATTTTAAAATTGAAAGCATGTAGTAGGAACCCTGCCAATATTTGTGGCTGTGAAGAACAATTATGACCTGGTTAGCAGGGGCAAGATGTCTATGTGCCTAAGTCATATTGAACACCAGACAACATCTTCAGAACTAATCAAGATTGCTTTGGAAAAAATATGGAATTGTTTTATTGAAATGTCTAGGAACCCTGTGACTACACTGCTAAGGGGGCATTTGTATTAGTAAAGATCCAGTGCAGTGATTTCAACTCGGTCAGGAGCAGTTTGATATTGATTTCTATTTATTCTATTGATTTCACTAGAGCTCAACAGTGACAGTTCTGGGGGGATATTGCTTCCTGGGAACATGTAGTTCTGGGGGGGATATTGCTTCCTGGGAACATGTAGTTCTGGGGGGGATATTGCTTCCTGGGAACAGTGTGTGCATGTAGTTCTGGGGGGATATTGCTTCCTGGGAACAGTGTGTGCATGTAGTTCTGGGGGGATATTGCTTCCTGGGAACAGTGTGTGCATGTAGTTCTGGGGGGGATATTGCTTCCTGGGAACAGTGTGTGCATGTAGTTCTGGGGGGGATATTGCTTCCTGGGAACAGTGTGTGCATGTAGTTCTGGGGGGATATTGCTTCCTGGGAACAGTGTGTGCATGTAGTTCTGGGGGGATAGTGCTTCCTGGGAACAGTGTGTGCATGTAGTTCTGGGGGGATATTGCTTCCTGGGAACAGTGTGTGCATGTAGTTCTGGGGGGATATTGCTTCCTGGGAACAGTGTGTGCATGTAGTTCTGGGGGGATATTGCTTCCTGGGAACATGTAGTTCTGGGGGGATATTGCTTCCTGGGAACAGTGTGTGCATGTAGTTCTGGGGGGATATTGTTTCCTGGGAACATGTAGTTCTGGGGGGATATTGCTTCCTGGGAACATGTAGTTCTGGGGGGATATTGCTTCCTGGGAACATGTAGTTCTGGGGGGATATTGCTTCCTGGGAACATGTAGTTCTGGGGGGATATTGCTTCCTGGGAACATGTAGTTCTGGGGGGATATTGCTTCCCTTGGAACATGTAGTTCTGGGGGGATATTGCTTCCTGGGAACATGTAGTTCTGGGGGGATATTGCTTCCTGGGAACATGTAGTTCTGGGGGGATATTGCTTCCTGGGAACATGTAGTTCTGGGGGGATATTGCTTCCTGGGAACATGTAGTTCTGGGGGAATATTGCTTCCTGGGAACATGTAGTTCTGGGGGGATATTGCTTCCTGGGAACATGTAGCTCTGGGGGGATATTGCTTCCTGGGAACATGCAGTTCTGGGGGGATATTGCTTCCTGGGAACATGCAGTTCTGGGGGGATATTGCTTCCTGGGAACATGTAGTTCTGGGGGGATATTGCTTCCTGGGAACATGTAGTTCTGGGGGGATATTGCTTCCTGGGAACATGCGGTTCTGGGGGGATATTGCTTCCTGGGAACATGTTGTTCTGGGGGGATATTGCTTCCTGGGAACATGTAGTTCTGGGGGGATATTGCTTCCTGGGAACATGCAGTTCTGGGGGGATATTGCTTCCTGGGAACATGTAGTTCTGGGGGGATATTGCTTCCTGGGAACATGTAGTTCTGGGGGGATATTGCTTCCTGGGAACATGTAGTTCTGGGGGGATATTGCTTCCTGGGAACATGTAGTTCTGGGGGGATATTGCTTCCTGGGAACAGTGTGTGCATGTGGCATTTGTGAACATATGATGATGAAAGCATTAGAATAGACCACTTTCTCCCTCTGCTTTTCAGACAACATGAATGCAGTGACTGAGCTGACCCCCACCCAGACGACCAACACCACCCCATCTCTGGACACTAGTATGTACAGCGTGTGTGTGTGCGTGTGTGTGTGTGTGTGTGTGTGTGTGTGTGTGTGTGTGTGTGTGTGTGTGTGTGTGTGTGTAAAAAAAAAAAAAAAAGGGGCAATTCTCTGGCGGACCACCAAGCGGAGCCCCGCGGACCACGACCACAGTTTGGGAACCAATGCTGACAAAATTCAATCTACTAGAGTTTAGTAGATTGAATTTTGTCAAAATCTGATAACGGCCATTTCTTACCCGATTATTAAACCAAATGATGACTTTGTTCATGCATGTCCATCGACCATGGCTACATGCCACATTTCAAGTGTCTAGGTCAAATGGGGTGGCCAGGAGGATCGTTTTTCGCTGCATGTTATAGCGCTCCTGTGGCCGAAATGTCTCGCAACACATTCTTGTTTGAGGGGGAGAAGTGGGGGTTGTCTTGTGGTGGTGAGACGTCCCCACACCCCGCTTGGAGATGTGTCTGGCACGCTTTGGTCCCACTCTGGAGAAAGTCCATGTCTGGCGTGGCTTGGCACAGCTCGTGCATTTAAACTGGTAGTCTAAACGCAAATCAGCATAGCCAAAAGTGCCAATGGAAAATGGGTATTAGATGGGGTAGTGGTGGTGGCACCGTATTCAGTGGTGGGTTGCTAAATCAGATTTTTTTTTTGCCTATTTGTGGCATATCCAGATTGTATCCAGATTGATTTTATTAAGCGTGAACAGCAACAAATCCGATTTTTGCAACTTGGAGGTAGGTTGAAATGTGATTCCAATCTGCTAAGTTCGAAAGCCTCATTAATGTTTTCGTTGCACCTGTGTTTACCCTGCCTTTTATGGCTCATTTCCACCACATATAACAGCACAGTACAGCTCTACTCGACCTGGTCTTACTCGTCTCTACTTGATATAGACTCTGTTTCCATAGCAAGTTTACTCGCGCATATCTGCCCTCCTCCGCCCATTAGCTGAAGTAGGCTATAGCGTATAACGTTAAAATTAAATCCATACACGGAACTTTAAAACTGGTTATGAAATACTGGTACCTGTAAATGACCTACAGTGTACATGGGCAAATGTGAGAATCGGCCAGGAGAATGGATATCACTTTGTTGTTACTCAAACTCACATGCATGCACTGCGCGGGGAACGGGAGTTGCGCTATGGGCAGAAGGGAAGCCTCTACCCCGGCGGCAACTCACCAGGCAAGACCGCGGCTTCGCTAAACCCCCGCCTCCGGCCTAGCGGAGCAGACGTTACACGCAACTATAAAGGGCTTCCCGAGGAGCGGACTTTTTCTCTCTCAAAACAATTGAAAACCACCGTCATGTTAAAGCTGAGCAAGGAGATCGATTTTATTTCACCAGAGCCGAAGGCAGCAACACAAAAGACTGATGGAAATAACAGAAGAGATGGTAAGCCCCACTAAACTGGTATCCAGCATTGACAGTAGACAGTAAACACGATTCTGCCTGACCAATCAGTCGTCTGCAGTGTTTTCACGTCACGGTATGGTACCGGGTTCACAGCGCTGGAACCTCAACAAAGCAGGGACCAAAACTAGCACGACTCAACGCCGACTCAACCCGGGCTGTTTTTGATCGGTGGAATGAGACAAACAAGTGAGACGAGCTGGGCGGGGCCGCGCTGATACCAGCGGTGGAAATGGGCCAATAGACACAAAATGGCTGCTGTGAAAAAGGCCTTAAAACTGAGAGTGCCTAGTTTGGATATTTGTAAAGCTCCCTTCCCAGCATGCCTGAAGGACGGCTCCGTCGAGGCTGTCAAAGACAGAATGAAACACCGGCCGCTGCTCCCACAAGTGTTTGAATTGCTTTTGAGTTTGTGTTTTATTGCTCTCCTGCCGCTAAGCACCGACCAGTGCTGCCGCTAAGCACCGGCCAGTGCTGCCGCTAAACACCGGCCAGTGCTGCCGCTAAGCACCGGCCAGTGAACATGCTTCTTTCTTTTCGCTCTGCAAACATAACAATACACCAGGAAAGGGAGAACATGATATAGTGTCTGACATCGCCCCCTCTCTCAAGCCCCCCGTCCACTATGGAAAACTAACAGAGAGAATAGGTTTTAATTTGACCACAAGCAGAAACGGGTTGTTATATTTGATGCGTTTGTGCACACGGCAGTATTCTGACCCCCCGCTCTCCGCCAGGATTCCGGCATTCAAAGAAAAAAGATTTTGACTAATGTTTTTCCAACTGGCACTCTCCTTTCACTAATCAAAGCCATCTTACATCTTAATACACCTGAGAGCCGATACTTTTATTGCAGCCAAAGTATTTCCTGGTGAAAGAGATGAAAGAAAATGATTCTGGACATTTGGGTCCGGCTAGGCTCCTGGCCGCTTCTGGATGACACTTCTCTGATGACATCATCACCGCAAGATGACATCACAATGCCATCGGCGACATCACAAGTGCCTTAAAGTGTGACATCACTAGCTGGGAATGAGATGAGTTATGCCATCATCAGTGATGTCATATGTCCAGGCGAGCAAAAGCTATAAGAGGCCCTCGCTCCAGGACCATTGTGGGTCGTTGGTCCATGGCTTCGATATTCGACAACGAGGAAGAGATCACCCAGAGATTAGACCGAGGCCCCGTTCCAATACCCATACTTCCATACTATTTAGTAGGCAAAAAAAGATTTAGTATGTCCCAATACATTAGTATGCCAGATGCAGTATGCCAAGAGTACCAGGATGTTATACTACATCAGCCCCTTTTTCGGAGTATGCATCGATGCATGCTACACCCAGCCAAACTTCCCCACAATCCTTTGCGCAGCGGAAGTTCTTCTTCTTCTAATGTTTTATGGCGGTTGGCAAACAACTTTTTGTGCATTACCGCCACCTACTGGAGTTACGTCGCGCTGACTGAGCTGCGTGTATAATCCACGCCCACCTCCATGACGCCGACACGGAAGACAACAGAACACTCGTGGCACTCACAGCAGAGGCAGCCAAGCGGAGAGATGACAGACAGCAGTCCGTTCAAGTGTAAGTAGGCTACTATTTAATGTATGACTGTTAGACATACCAATTCACCTCATTAAGTGATGATGCACTCGGATATTAAGTAATTTCGCCAGTTTGTTAAACAATTTACTGGTCGGTCATCAACATTGTCTGCCTTTTCTCACTGGAAAATAATCTATTTCTAATGTTAGGGTTGGATGAACACACTGAGCTCCTCATCAAGTGGAGGAGTGAGAATGAGGAGCTCTTCACTGGGAAGAGAAATGCTGCCATGAAAGGATACGAGTGAGTGCCATTATTATGTGCTGAAATGTGATAAAAGGAGCATTTTATGCATGTAAGCCAATTATTCATGGAACACACTACTGCCTGTTACAGTTAAGTTAATCAGTATCACTCAGCCTGACTCATACTGCTATAATACTACTGTACATAATACTGCTTTATACCTCATACTTTCTGCTACTTCTTTTTATATCACATACCTTATATACATATGCTTAACAGCTAATTCATATAATTCATACTCTGTTTTGTTCACTGTAGATGCTACATCCTACACTTCTCACTGTCTTTTCAGTCTCCCAGCAAAATAATGTCACAAGTATAATCGGAGTGACAATATACATCTTTAATCTTGTTGGGTTCCTCTTAGGACGTTTGTTGTTAACAACAGCCTCCAGGGGAAGGTCCAGCCTGTCTGGGTGAAAAAAAAATATGAAAATCTGAAGGCGAAATACAAGGTCAGTTACAGGGTTCTGTTTTTGCGTTTGATTATTATTCACTATGCTTTAGTAACATGAATTCTCTTGTTCTTGCAGGAGCTGAAGTCTCCCAAAACAGGGATAAACACAGAGGGAGGAGAGACAACAGCAGCGTCCTGGAAGTGGTATGAGCTGATGGATGCAGCTCTGGGGAGCAAGCCATCCATCAGCCCACCACTGCTCATTTCATCAGCAGGCCAGGACACTGTTGTTGTCTCTCCCCCCTCTGTCTCTAATCCAGAGGTGCCTGAGGACAGCTGCCCCAGGCCCCGGCCAAGAAAGAGAGGGAGGGAGGAGGGTGACATGTTTGCCTATCTGAGGGAGATGGAGGAGAAAGAGGAGAGGAGAGAGCGGGAGCTTCAGGAGAGGGATGATGAGCGGTACGCAGAGGCAGAGAGGAGAGATGAGGAGGCTAGGGCGAGAGAGGAGAGGAGAGAGGAGGAGGCGAGGAGGAGAGATGAGGAGGCTAGGGTGAGAGAGGAGAGGAGAGAGGAGCGTTTCTTGGCTCTGATGGAAGCGTTATCCAAGAAAGTTTGATTTATTTATGATTATTTATTTATTTAAGTCATGTGTTCCTTTTAAAGAAATTAATCAGCTAGTTTATGTTCACCAGCTTCCTTTCAAGTTTCTTTCAATCAACACAGTTGATTTGTTTATGTTTCCTTCAAGAAACGTTTTTACATAGCTGATGTTTTTATGTTTCCTTTTTGAAACAGTTTCATGTATGCATTGCACAGAATAAATATATTGTTTACTCAACTCACCTATCTATTATGTGTTCCATTATGACTCAGTCAATATAGGGTGTACTGAGTGTTGAATAATTGACAGGGGCACTGAAACGGTGTAACTGTTGACATGACTTCAAGGTTAGATGTGGGACAAAGTGAAGCATGGATCACATGGAACACAATACACAAGTCATGACTGATTATTGGAAGATGTTTAATTATTGCATGTCCAAAATCATGCATAGTGGTTATTCCATAAATGAATACCATCTTCCCATTAATTAAATGAATCAAAGAACAAAAACATACTAACATAGGTTTGGGTGTGGTAAGGCAATATAATAATAATATATATATATATATATAATATAATATAATATAATATAATATAATATAATATATATATATATATAATAATCCATAAACTAATAATCATGCTCCTGCAGAGCTGGAATGCAGTGGAGAGGGGCCGACACTGCTGCAGCCAGGAGATCTCGGACACGCTCGCCAGGCTCCTGTGCCCTGTTTTCTGGCTCTGGCTCTGGCCCATCGTCCCCTGCTTCATCCTCCTCAGGCTCCATGATGTCACCATTGTCTATACAGAGGTTGTGCAGGATGGTGCAGCAGGTGATGACAGCTGGGGCAAAGGTGGGGCTCACCTCCAAGGTCTTAAAGAAGATGGACCTCCATCTCGTCTTCATCATTCCAAATGAACGTTCAATGATGTTCCTGGCCCTGGACAGCACGCTGTTGTACCTGGCCTGCACAGGATTCAGGTTAGGTGCACGGTAGGGTGTCAACAAGCGGATGGGGGCAGCCAGACAGGGGTACCCGCCATCCCCTATGATGCACCGTCCATCTGGTGGGTACTGCTGCTGGAGGTACACAGGGCTGTTCTTTAGCACACGAGAATCGTGGACAGAGCCTGGAAAGCCACAGCAGACATCTACATACCTCCCACGATGGTCGCAGATGGCCTGGAGCTGGATGGAATAGAAAAGCTTCCTATTGAGGTAGCAGTTCTCGTCGGCTGTACAGGGCTTAATTCGAATGTGGCACCCGTCTATGGCACCGACTACCACATTGAATTGAGGACAACGTGCCAACCGGGCGAAGCCATCACCCACCACATCTATTTCGCCCCCTTGAGGAAAGCGAATGGTCCTTTTCAGGAGCCCAACCACTGCCCAGGTGACCCTGTGGACCATCCTGTGGACCGTCGTTTTGGGGATGTCAAATGCTGTTGACACGACCCTATAAGATGCTGCATGGGCCAGCCAGAAGAGGAAGGTGAGGACGTGGATATCCTTCACCCAACCATGGTCAGCCTCAAGGGTCAGAGCAGCTGTGAGTGCAGCGATCGACTCCCTGCTCATCCGGAGGTCACGGCGGAGGTCAGACTCCCCATCCAAAAACAGCCGCAGGATGGGCACGTTGGGGTTGGGGTTAGCATATGTTGCGTGGATGTTCTGTTAAATAAATGAATCCAATATTATGCAAAAGCCTAATTAGAATTCCTGTAAAATCCAATTCTGCCTGTTTTATATTGTTACAACTAATCTCAATTATGCCAATACTGATGATGATGATGGTGATACAGCTACACTTCCTTTCATACAATGGTTTATTTAATTTGAGATACTTGCACTACATATTAGGGCTGCAATGATCTGATTATATACTGTCACATATACAGTTTTTGCAAGAATATGGTTACAACATTCAATTTTATTATGATTGCAAAGAGTATAAGTAGCTTACTGATTCAATGTTAGGGTTCAACTATGACTACAATATAGAAGATTCTGCCAGTAGGCTATAGGCAGTGGTGTAAGTGTGCTATATAATGAATGGATATGAATACACCATGGGCCAGGTATGAGCAGTATACACTAGTGAATCTAGAAATATAGTAAAAGTCAAATATAATGTAGTTAAGAATGTGCAAGTATGTAGGCTACACTACAAATAAAAGTAATGTGAATATAAGGCTGCTTCACGTGCAGACAGAATACAGTGACAGCAGCTGCTGAGCTGTAAATATATTTAACAACAAACATCTGCCAGCAACAGCTATGTGTGAAGGGGGCTAATTATGCCTACTGGTGACTAGTTCATACAGGCTATTATATGCGTGTTATTGTTTACGTGAACACGTGATTATGATAAAAACACTGACCGAAATATGCACGTTATTATACTGTTAAGAATGAGACTGCATGTAAGTATCATCGCGTCAGTTTATTAGAAACAACAACATACATTACAATATAACAGCAACAGAGCTCTCCGGAGCCTCCGACGGTGCGCACGTCCCTGGAGAGCTTGGCGAGAGGCGATGCTGCTTCTCAAATATGTATTTACATCGCCAGGCATTTTGACAGTTTTGAGCACAAACAACTCAAATGTGGCGCTGCGGACATCGGCGGAAGTGAGCAAGAGGTCGGAGTTCAGGAAGCTCATGTCACGACAGATGTAGTGTGTCCCAATAGTATGCATTTTGCATGCATGCTGCACACTACAATCCATACTATGTGAGGGCAGCGGCAGTACATACTAGAAGAAAGAAGTACAAGTATGGGTATTGGAACGCAGCCCGAGTCTTGACGGACACACCTGCAACAACGCGAGCTTCCAGATACCATTCAGGTTCATACCTACAGGAAGAGCCGACGGGCTCACTGGACCCGCAAACCCTTGAGAGGGATATCGCCGTGCGTGGAGCCGGAGCGTGGGCTGCGCTGTGCCTCCCCTCGGTGGAGTTGGGCCGCGCTGTGCCTCCCCTCGTGGAGTTGGGCCACGCTGTGCCTCCCCTCGTGGAGTTGGGCCGCGCTGTGCCTCCCCTCGGTGGAGTTGGGCCGTGCTGTGCCTCCCCTCGTGGAGTTGGGCCACGCTGCGCCTCCCCTCGTGGAGTTGGGCCGTGCTGTGCCTCCCCTCGGTGGAGTAGGGCTGCGCTGTGCCTCCCCTCGGTGGAGTTGGGCCGCGCTGTGCCTCCCCTCGTGGAGTTGGGCCACGCTGTGCCTCCCCTCGTGGAGTTGGGCCGTGCTGTGCCTCCCCTCGTGGAGTTGGGCCGTGCTGTGCCTCCCCTCGTGGAGTTGGGCCGTGCTGCGCCTCCCCTCGTGGAGTTGGGCCGTGCTGTGCCTCCCCTCGTGGAGTTGGGCCGTGCTGTGCCTCCCCTCGGTGGAGTTGGGCCGTGCTGTGCCTCCCCTCGGTGGAGTTGGGCCGTGCTGTGCCTCCCCTCGTGGAGTTGGGCCGTGCTGTGCCTCCCCTCGGTGGAGTTGGGCCGCGCTGCGCCTCCCCTCGGTGGAGTTGGGCCACGCTGCGCCTCCCCTCGTGGAGTTGGGCCACGCTGTGCCTCCCCTCGTGGAGTTGGGCCGTGCTGTGCCTCCCCTCGTGGAGTTGGGCCACGCTGTGCCTCCCCTCGTGGAGTTTGGCCGTGCTGTGCCTCCCCTCGGTGGAGTAGGGCCGCGCTGTGCCTCCCCTCGGTGGAGTTGGGCCGCGCTGTGCCTCCCCTCGTGGAGTTGGGCCACGCTGTGCCTCCCCTCGTGGAGTTGGGCCGTGCTGTGCCTCCCCTCGTGGAGTTGGGCCGTGCTGTGCCTCCCCTCGGTGGAGTTGGGCCGTGCTGTGCCTCCCCTCGGTGGAGTTGGGCCGTGCTGTGCCTCCCCTCGGTGGAGTTGGGCCGTGCTGTGCCTCCCCTCGTGGAGTTGGGCCGTGCTGTGCCTCCCCTCGGTGGAGTTGGGCCGTGCTGTGCCTCCCCTCGTGGAGTTGGGCCGTGCTGTGCCTCCCCTCGGTGGAGTTGGGCCCAGCCCAGATCAAACCCCTCTAGCAAGTGAGAGAGCTGATGGTGGGAACCCATCCCCCCTGGCTGCCTTTCAACCAGCTGGGTCCTGCCAAACCTCTCCAATAGGGGATTTGTATAAAAGTCCCAAAATAACAGATTATTAATAACAGTCTTGCTCTTAAAAGGCAGATAGGGCAAGCATCACACTTATCACCTTAAAGGAGAGCTTCATAGTATATCTGAAAACTGTAAACAGTTTTGCAGGCATTTTATTAGACAGTTACTGAGAGTTGATTTGAGTTAGGTTGTGGACCAGTGATGTCATTCACAATGCAGTGACATCACTGGTTCTTTTTTTAATCTTCCCCTTCTCTCATTTCAAACCGCATGTTTTGTAAATCCCTTGGTTATTTTTCACTTTGTTCTACTCCAACTTGAACTGCAGCATGGTATGCATTGCATTGCTGGAAGCCGTTTGTGCACTGAATGACAGGCTCTTCACAAATACAGTACGCCCCTTAATTGAAGAAAATCATATAAATGTGCACCTAACTTTGCCTGGGGGCAAGATCAAGATGTTTGATGCACTGTGTAAGACAGGGGTTCCCAACCTTCTTTGGCTTGTGACCCCAATTTGATGTCACAAAAATCTAGGGATCGCAGACATTGAAATTTCATACAACATCCAGAGGCGTCATGCCCATTGAATCTGAGGGGGCAATTGCCCCCGCCCCCCTTTTTGTGTGCAAAATTAATGGCGGTCATTAGTAGTAGAGCATCAATCTCATTTTCAAACATGTGACAATTAAATGCTGTTAGTTATGCATAGCAAGATAGTTGGCTACTTGTACCAGGCAGCTAAAGTTAGCATGTGTTGTTTACATGTCTGTCATGTAGAGCTGTGTGAGTGTTATGGCAGTGAGCTGATCACACACACCACTATCACAGGTTATACTGTAGGTAGCAAAACACTGAAAACCATTTGATGTCTCCCTGTCAACATGCAGTTCTCTCAAAGAATTAGCATTGTGGATTAGTCTTTTTATGTGAATAACATTTTGGGTGAAGCAAGATTTAGCTAAGAGAAGTACCAGCAATGTAGAAGCTAGTGTAGAAGTGAGTGACTAAGCTAATAACCACAACAGCACAAATAATTGTCAAAGATCGTTCAATAAATATACAGTATTTAGCCTAATGAGAAAAGGGGCAAATATTGATGATTAAAACTGAATAATGACATCACAACAGTCTAATCTAATGTTAGTTTAAAATGAGATATTTCTCTAAACAGTATGCTGACTTCTTTCCTCAGAATTCTGACTTTAATCAGAGAATTCTGACTTTAATCAGAGAATTCTGACTTTAATCAGAGAATTCTGACTTTAATCAGAGAATTCAGACTTTTCCCCCCTCAAAATTCTTACGTTAAACTCTGAATTCTGACTTTAATCTCAGAAGTCTATTGATGTCTTCTGAAGTCAGAATGCTGACTTTTTTTCTCAGAATTCTGACTCTAATCTGAGAATTCTGACATGAATCTGAAAATTCTGACTTTAATCTGAGAATTCTGACTTTTTCCCTCAAAATTTTGACATTAACTCATTCCCCACCAGAGTTTGAAAGGAAAAGTCGACAACCACTTCCAGGGTTTCTGATCAGTTTTTTCACAGATTTTCCAACTCCCACAGAATATTTTCTTCTATGACTATGTAAACACCGAATATCTCAAAGGAAAGAAGGGAACATCTACTTTCATAGAAAAAAAAAGTTTGAATCTATCTTAATCTGTTCTTTAGTTATTGACACTTCAATGTAGGTAATTTCACTGAAAACGCCCATAATGGCGGCGTAACTGTTTCCGCTATTTCCGGTGTATATAAGCGCAGACAAAGAGTATAGTGAAAACAAGAGGAGACTCTCTTCTGCTTCTTTTTACAACAGCACCTGTAGTCAGATTGTGTTGCATTGGACCAAATTAACAGATGGAATCTGCTGCTTTTTCTTTTTAAATCAAGCAGCAGCCGTATTTTGCCAGAATTCTGGGAATTTAGTCCCTCTTTAAACTCAAAGTTCTGACTTCAATCTCAGAAGTCTTCTGACTCCCCCCCCCAGAATTCTGACATTAAACTCAGAATTCTAACTTTATTTTCAGGATTCTGACTTTATTCTAAGAATCCTGACTTTAACTCGGAATTTAAATAAATGTTTTCACATGTGGCTTGAATCCTCTTCGGTAGTTTTAAATTGTGTGTGGTGTAAAAAATGCACTGGTGTAAGATAAACTCCCAGAAAAGTCTGTGAAGAATTTCAAACTGGCTCAGGTCTGCTGCAAGAGTTGTTGTTGTTGTTGTTGTTGTTGTTGTTTTTAATGAATCCTAACCTCATTCACTTCTCCTCCTCCAGACGTCGACAGCTGTGAAAAGTGGTTAAGCTGCAAGAACGACTTCCTCCAAAAGTATCTGCACCAAGTGCTGACAGAGCTGGCCAGCTGCCCCTGCTCCTTCCCTTCTGAGGCCGTCTACAACGCCGTCAACATCCTGGACGCTAAGCTGGGCAAGACCTACCGCTGGAGGGACGCCAGCGGCCCCAAAGAGCGCCTGGACATCTACAAGCCTTCAGCCAGATTCTGCCTCCGCTCCATGCTGTCGTACGATAGCACCACGCTAGCCGCGCAGCATTGTTGCTACGATGATCAGATGAGATTGATAACGCGGGGGAAAGGGGCGGGAGCGCCCAACTTGATCAGCACGGAGTTCTCGCCCGAGCTGCATTACAAGGTGGACGTGCTGCCTTGGATCCTGTGCAAAGGGGACTGGAGTCGCTTTCACTCTGTGAGGCCGCCCAATAACGGCTTGGACTGCGTGGAGAACCCCCCCGAACAAGTGTTTCAGACGGAGCTGAAGGAGGCGAGGGAGTACTGACCTGCCGGGCGGACGCGCGCACAGCAGGCGTACGCGCTCACAGCAGTAGGGGGAGAAGACAGAGACGAGTGCGTGGTGATTCTCAGGTGAGATCTCCATCAGCCACAGAAGTGAAACCGTGCAGGCTGTAAGCACTTTGAAGAACAGGTGTTTGTCTCGTCTGCCATGTCCTCACAAACACTATGCCGTCCCGCAGGAGTTTAGCAAAACCCGAAACGTAAATCCTCCCTGTAACCCATCTGCCATGGGGTGGACTCTTCCAGCTGAGTTGCTGTTGTGCATTTGTAAGACTGAGTGTTGCTTTCTGTTGGCTTCCCGCGTCAGGGGACGCTTTTGTTAATAAAACAGAGGCCATAACTTATGAGGATATCAATGGAAGACACAGGCAGCAGCATTTGTGCACAGCGACAACTGACAGAACACTGCTGTTGGAACTATTGGAAAGACAATGAAAAACCTTGTTGAAGTGTCAGGGGTTTGGTCGACCGTTCTCAGCCAATCCCTGTTCCTGTATAGACTCAAATTGCTGCTACGCTATTGGGATGTGCTGAGCTGAGGTGAATGGTTGTGATGGCAGTGGCATGTGTGTAAATGTACTGTATATATGGATATGTACATGTACATGTATATGTACTGTGTGTGTGTGTGTGTGTGTGTGTGTGTGTGTGTGTGTGTGTGTGTGTGTGTGTGTGTGTGTGTGTGTGTGTGTGTGTGTGTGTGTGTGTGTGTTTGGAGGATGACCTTAATGAACACAGTGTATTTATTGGACTCATATGGCCCTGGGCCCTGAAATACAGCAAGTCTAATCAGAATCAGATCTCGTGTCTCATTCCAGTCAACTAGGGTGGGAATCGCAGAGTAACTGATAACGATGGTATCACGATACAGCGATTCTGTGATAATCGATACATTGCAAGAAATGTCATGTACGATACATCACGATATCTGTGTAACTGAAGAGGGAGGGGAAAAAAGGCATAAAGCAGGAATTCTGTATTTATTCACAGAATTTACATGACACTATGTACAACAAACACTTTAACACACACTGTGAAGTAAAAATGCCTCACTAAAACCTTACACATATATATATATATATATATATATATATATATATATATATATATATATATATATATATATATATATATATATATATATATAAATACGTGTGTATATTAGAGCTGCAACGATTAATCGATTAATTGATTGGTCGATCGACAGAAAATTAATCAACAACTATTTTGATAATCAATTAATCGTTTTGAGTACAATTTTAAGAGAAAAGGTCTAAATTCTCTGATTCCAGCTTCTTAAATGTGAATATTTCCTGGTTTCTTTACTCCTGTGTGACAGTAAACGGATATTATCTTTGAGTTGTGGACAAAACAAGACATTTGAGGGCATCATCTTGGGCTTTGGGAAACACTGAAGATGTTTCAGTGTCAGAAAATGGCAGTAGTCATTTGCTACCATTTTCTGACATTTTATAGACCAAACAACTAATCGATTAATCGAGAAAATAATCGACAGATTAATCGATTATGAAAATAATCATTAGTTGCAGCCCTAGTCTATATATATATATATATATATATATATAAAATGCAAAAATACACATTTCAGGATAAATGTCACGGTATGGCGCCAGAGTAGCGATAAAGTATCGCTATATTTTGTCCCATCCCTAATGTCAAGCTGCTAAAACAGGGAGTCAAATGGTCGATTGCCTATTTGTTCATCTTCACCCTGTTTGGCTGGTTGTAGAGGGGGAGGTGGGGTAATCATTATTATTATATATTATATATTATTATCATCATTACCGGAGTATGTCTGTCATTTTAGTCCCATCCAAATCTGCCATGTCAGTAACTATTACATACTGGCACACGAATAAAGACCCTGGCCTCTTCAAAAGTCCCAGTAAAAATAACCAACTCGTCCCATCAAAATTGACATTGCTGGCAAGTCTTCACACCCAAAGTGGAACTGCGACTGTTCGTGGCTCTTGCGGTCACACCATAATATTGTTATTTGAGCACATCAGCATCATTATTGGAAGTTGCGTATGATGACGTGGTGCATTTTGGATCTCCCGTGTCAACAGTTCCCTCACGCGCAACGTCCTGAAAACGAATCCCATCTGAACGAATCCCATGCTCATAATCAAACTCCTTTCAAATGTGTATCTGACTGCCATCTCCAGTGTCAGAAGTCCTTTGGACAGCCTCAGAGTTTGATGTATTCCCCCCCCCCATTTTTTTTTACCAGAACATTCCATCTGATAAGGTTACTCTGTTGATTTAAACTCTTTGGTATTAGCCCTTGTTTGGACTCAAGTGTTGTTCCATGTCTACCACGGCACAGCTGATTTACTTTCTCTCTGGTCCATGCCATCAAATGCACTCCTTGAGGGAGGCTTTGAAAGACTGGGCGGGTGCAAAGGGAAAGGTGAAAAGTGAGACGGTGTTGATAGTGGAAAATTCGGTTGTTTGGAAGTGAGAGAGAGAGAGAGAGAGAGAGATGAAATAAACCTCGGACTGAACTGGCATTTTCAGTTTGCGAAAATAAATGCTCTCACAAACTCACAAAGATAACACTTTAAGGTAAACTGTACTGCATAATCATATTCTGCAACTACTAGGCCTTAACTAAGACTTTTCCCATAACCTCCTAATCACTGCTTATTAAGCTGCTGCGACGACGATATGCCATTCACCCTGGTGACAAGAGGATACATTTATGAACCAGAGTATTCAGAAGAGGAACTTTTGCAGAGAGAGACTGAACAGGCAGATTCATGGTGCCCAGAGCTGCAGAGACCAGTATCTGAGGCTGCTGCTATAGAGTGGCGGATCTCCTACAGCGTGCGGTCAGATCTCCCACAGCGTGCGGTCAGCGTCCAGATCGTTTTGCATCAACCCTTATAAGGTGCTAGTACCACTAAAGCATAAGATCTTATGCTTTGATCATGTGAGGAGGAGCCATGGGACATTGTCAAACCAAGGTTAATATACCCCCCCCCCTCCCCTATAATGTGTGTGGGGGTGTGTGTGTGGGGGGGGGAGGGTGCCTCTGGAGGGGAAATGGGGACTCTCAGTAAACATACAAACCTTTTGAAGTTTTACTCCTCTCCTCTTCCTCTGTACCTCCTGCTGTTCTCAGGCCTGCTGCGTGGGTGTGTTTGTTTTAAGACACGGACAAGCCTGTTGTTTTAAGAACCCAATCCTGTTGTCCGTTATCAGGCTTTTGATTGATATCGAGGGCCTGTTCAAGACCAACGAACACAGCTCGCTTTGATGGAGACGATGCCATGCGCAAGAAATGTGCTCATCTGTTCGCAAAGCTGCTCAAACAGCCAAGGCCCTAAAAAAACCTGACACATCGGTCCACACCACAAAAACATTAGGGTTTCACAAAAACACCTTTAAAATAGTTAGGAGGTAAAGTTGAGAGTTTTTAGACCATTTGTTTAGTCGTTTAACATAACAACAGTCTGCTATTGAAATAGGTCACTGACAAGTAAGGGTGAAGGGGCGGGATAACTTCCTCGTCTTTCCACCAAGATCCAGGTCACCTCCTGTCATGTTCCGTTTTTAACCTTATAACCTTAACTAGAGCCATAAGAGTTGCCCCTCCCCCATTGGGGTCAGCCCGATGTTCCCAGGGTCCAATGTTCCCAGGGCCCAGTGTTCCCAGGGCCCAGTGTTCCCAGGGCCCAGTGTTCCCAGGGCCCAGTGTTCCCAGGGCCCAGTGTTCCCAGGGCCCAATGTTCCCAGGGCCCAGTGTTCCCAGGGTCCAGTGTTCCCAGGGCCCAGTGTTCCCAGGGCCCAGTGTTCCCAGGGCTCAATGTTCCCAGGGCTCAATGTTCCCAGGGCCCAGTGTTCCCAGGGCCCAGTGTTCCCAGGTCTCAATGTTCCCAGGGCCCAGTGTTCCCAGGGCCCAGTGTTCCCAGGGCTCAATGTTCCCAGGGCCCAGTGTTCCCAGGTCTCAATGTTCCCAGGGTCCAGTGTTCCCAGGGCCCAATGTTCCCAGGTCTCAATGTTCCCAGGGCCCAGTGTTCCCTGGGCCCAGTGTTCCCAGGGCCCAGTGTTCCCAGGGCCCAGTGTTCCCAGGTCTCAATGTTCCCAGGGCCCAGTGTTCCCAGGGCCCAATGTTCCCAGGTCTCAATGTTCCCAGGGCCCAGTGTTCCCAGGGCCCAGTGTTCCCAGGGCCCAGTGTTCCCAGGGCCCAATGTTCCCAGGGCCCAATGTTCCCAGGGCCCAGTGTTCCCAGGGCCCAGTGTCCCCAGTGTCCCCAGGGCCCAGTGTTCCCAGGGCCCAGTGTTCCCAGGGCCCAATGTTCCCAGGGCCCAGTGTTCCCAGGGCCCAGTGTTCCCAGGGCTCAATGTTCCCAGGGCCCAATGTTCCCAGGGCCTCTTCTGATTGGACTATTACAACGAGTTCCCCTCCCTCCGA
>NC_139625.1:86777855-87025355 GCF_964638095.1 Poromitra crassiceps | reverse complement strand
AGATCAAAGCAGTGGGCGTGGAAAGGCGCACTTGATATCGTCGTGCTGGCGCTAGATGCAGCCCAAAGCATTACAACCACGCCTTTTAGGCGTAAAATTATGCACCGTCATGCTCATTGGATAAGTGCAATAAACGAATCGCACGCTTGCCTTTTTAGCTCCAATTCCAGTGATCCCGCAAAACCAGACGAAAGCCAAACGCTCTGCCCCCCCCCCCCCCCTCCCTTCATCCAGCCTGTCTGTCTGCATTATAGGCTATTATTCCATATTATTATGCTTCTCAAACCAATCTAACTGCAGTTTCAATACTGCAAGCATGTAAATACGCTACACTATAGCAAGATCAAAGTGAAAATAATGTTCTATGCATCAGCTAGAAAAATATAGCCTATCCCTATATGATGAGATTCATTTTATATTGGTGAAAGTTTGTCCAGAACGATATCGTTTTCTCTCGCCTGCTGCAGGAAGGATGATGCACATAAATATACCCTACATTATGTCGTCATTGCATAAATGTGTTTTTATTGTAAAACTAAATGTGAAATAGGGCCAAGTTATTGGGGGGACATCACAGTATAGCAGATGCCATTAGAAGCGCGTTCCGAAGCACGTTCCGCTGTTACTTCTCTAAATCACGTTAATTCGACAAGGGGTATATATATGCCCAGGAGGACATATATGTTTCACATAGGGTGGTGTTTTCATTTCGAGGTTTTATTTGGTCCAATATTGAAATGTTGACAATGGCAGGCTGTGTTACCATTACACATTAATTTAGAACTACCTTTTATATCTATTTTGGCTCATTTGGTGGCTATTTAGTAGCGAAATGAAGAAACACAATGCATGCTGGGAACTCAGAGAGAGAGAGAAGGGTGACAGAGAAGAAGCAGTGAAGGCAAAGAATAGGCCTGCTTTTCAAAAGCGCAAAGCGCTAAATGTAGGCCAGCTCCCAAGATATCACTAGGCTGGTATTTAGGGCCGACACGCCCACTTTGGGACTGCGCCACGCCCATTCGGCCTAAAGCGCATTTGGCAGCCTAAAGCCTATTGCTATCTTGCCGAAACAGGCGCAAGGCACGTTTTTTTGCGGTTAAGGCCCGTAATAGCGCCGATGGCCTGTGGGAGAATAGAGCCCCCTGTCTACACCGTACAACAGATCCTGTCTACACCGTACAACAGATCCTGTCTACACCGTACAACAGATCCTGTCTACACCGTACAACAGATCCTGTCTACACCGTACAACAGACCCTGTCTACACCGTACAACAGACCCTGTCTACACCGTACAACAGATCCTGTCTACACCGTACAACAGACCCTGTCTACACCGTACAACAGATGGTGTCTACACCGTACAACAGACCCTGTCTACACCGTACAACAGACCCTGTCTACACCGTACAACAGACCCTGTCTACACCGTACAACAGATGGTGTCTACACCGTACAACAGACCCTGTCTACACCGTACAACAGATCCTGTCTACACCGTACAACAGACCCTGTCTACACCGTACAACAGACCCTGTCTACACCGTACAACAGATCCTGTCTACACCGTACAACAGATCCTGTCTACACCGTACAACAGACCCTGTCTACACCGTACAACAGATCCTGTCTACACCGTACAACAGACCCTGTCTACACCGTACAACAGATGGTGTCTACACCGTACAACAGATCCTGTCTACACCGTACAACAGATCCTGTCTACACCGTACAACAGATCCTGTCTACACCGTACAACAGATCCTGTCTACACCGTACAACAGATGGTGTCTACACCGTACAACAGACCCTGTCTACACCGTACAACAGATCCTGTCTACACCGTACAACAGATGGTGTCTACACCGTACAACAGACCCTGTCTACACCGTACAACAGATGGTGTCTACACCGTACAACAGACCCTGTCTACACCGTACAACAGACCCTGTCTACACCGTACAACAGACCCTGTCTACACCGTACAACAGACCCTGTCTACACCGTACAACAGATCCTGTCTACACCGTACAACAGATGGTGTCTACACCGTACAACAGATCCTGTCTACACCGTACAACAGATGGTGTCTACACCGTACAACAGATGGTGTCTACACCGTACAACAGATGGTGTCTACACCGTACAACAGATCCTGTCTACACCGTACAACAGATGGTGTCTACACCGTACAACAGACCCTGTCTACACCGTACAACAGATCCTGTCTACACCGTACAACAGACCCTGTCTACACCGTACAACAGACCCTGTCTACACCGTACAACAGACCCTGTCTACACCGTACAACAGACCCTGTCTACACCATACAACAGACCCTGTCTACACCGTACAACAGACCCTGTCTACACCGTACAACAGACCCTGTCTACACCGTACAACAGACCCTGTCTACACCGTACAACAGACCCTGTCTACACCGTACAACAGATCCTGTCTACACCGTACAACAGACCCTGTCTACACCGTACAACAGACCCTGTCTACACCGTACAACAGACCCTGTCTACACCGTACAACAGACCCTGTCTACACCGTACAACAGACCCTGTCTACACCGTACAACAGACCCTGTCTACACCGTACAACAGACCCTGTCTACACCGTACAACAGATCCTGTCTACACCGTACAACAGACCCTGTCTACACCGTACAACAGACCCTGTCTACACCGTACAACAGATCCTGTCTACACCGTACAACAGATCCTGTCTACACCGTACAACAGACCCTGTCTACACCGTACAACAGATGGTGTCTACACCGTACAACAGATCCTGTCTACACCGTACAACAGATGGTGTCTACACCGTACAACAGACCCTGTCTACACCGTACAACAGATCCTGTCTACACCGTACAACAGATGGTGTCTACACCGTACAACAGACCCTGTCTACACCGTACAACAGACCCTGTCTACACCATACAACAGACCCTGTCTACACCGTACAACAGACCCTGTCTACACCGTACAACAGACCCTGTCTACACCATACAACAGACCCTGTCTACACCGTACAACAGACCCTGTCTACACCGTACAACAGACCCTGTCTACACCGTACAACAGACCCTGTCTACACCGTACAACAGACCCTGTCTACACCGTACAACAGACCCTGTCTACACCGTACAACAGATCCTGTCTACACCGTACAACAGATCCTGTCTACACCGTACAACAGACCCTGTCTACACCGTACAACAGATCCTGTCTACACCGTACAACAGATCCTGTCTACACCGTACAACAGACCCTGTCTACACCGTACAACAGACCCTGTCTACACCGTACAACAGATCCTGTCTACACCGTACAACAGATCCTGTCTACACCGTACAACAGATCCTGTCTACACCGTACAACAGACCCTGTCTACACCGTACAACAGACCCTGTCTACACCGTACAACAGATCCTGTCTACACCGTACAACAGACCCTGTCTACACCGTACAACAGACCCTGTCTACACCGTACAACAGACCCTGTCTACACCGTACAACAGATCCTGTCTACACCGTACAACAGATGGTGTCTACACCGTACAACAGACCCTGTCTACACCGTACAACAGATCCTGTCTACACCGTACAACAGACCCTGTCTACACCGTACAACAGACCCTGTCTACACCGTACAACAGATCCTGTCTACACCGTACAACAGACCCTGTCTACACCGTACAACAGACCCTGTCTACACCGTACAACAGACCCTGTCTACACCGTACAACAGATCCTGTCTACACCGTACAACAGATGGTGTCTACACCGTACAACAGACCCTGTCTACACCGTACAACAGATCCTGTCTACACCGTACAACAGACCCTGTCTACACCGTACAACAGACCCTGTCTACACCGTACAACAGATGGTGTCTACACCGTACAACAGATCCTGTCTACACCGTACAACAGATCCTGTCTACACCGTACAACAGATCCTGTCTACACCGTACAACAGATCCTGTCTACACCGTACAACAGATCCTGGACTCCTGACCTGCACCAGGAGTCACATTTGGGAAAAGAAGGCAGAATTTCTCGGCTGCATTTCAAGGAGCCATTACGAAGGGGCGGAGTCTTCAAACTGGTTACATGCTGCCACTCCGACGTGCTGCCACTCCGACGTTCTGCCACTCCGAAATATCGGCACTCAGAAAGGGGGTCTATATTCCCCGTTTTTCACTAACCTCTCCCAGCCCCCACGCCAAACCTAACCTCCCCCGATGCCTAAACCTAACCTCCCCCAGACCCTAACCCAAAATCTAACCTCTCCCACCCCCACGCCTAAACCTAAGGTCGGCATTGCGGCTTCTAAGGTGAAGGACCGCCAGTCCGAATAATGGAAGTTAACGTTCGGAGTGGCAGGGCTTCGGAAAGGCAGAGGAACCCCCTTCAAACTCACCCTCTGCAGGTAGTGGCCGCTGTAATGAGACACAGCTTATCCACCTTATTATTTGTAGCTGCCATGATACCTTACGTGAAATATGGGCGCTTCTTCCGGTGTAATCCGGACAAATGTAATGGACAAAACTGGATATTGGGCCATCACAAATTTGCCCCCTGGTGGCCGTGGCAGGCATTTTTCAAAATGGCGATCAGCGGTTTGTCAACATTTCCTATCCCATTGGATTCACATGCAATACCAGACATAATATAGATACTAGTACTCAACATTTTCTAAACTTTATGATTCAATGGTTGGTTCCATTTTATTTTATGTTGCAGGAGTGTGGGGTTTTGAGGATGCGTCTGACTGTAATACTATCCAGAGTCGAGCTATGAGATGCTTTCTTGGAGTGCATAAATATACTGTGAAGGTGGCTGTTGAAGGGGATATTATGGGATGGGAGTCATGTCTTGTTAAGCAGAGAGGTGAAACGGCTCGTTCGTGAAACCGCCTTGTCCAGTTGCCAGAGGATAGGGTGACCAAAAAGATCTTTAATTGGGACAGAGCACACAGTTATCCTTGGTCAAGAGAGGTATCTGCAATATTTTCATTTTGTGATTTACATATGATTTTTATGAATAATCTACAGTGTAATGTAAGTATAGTCAAACAACAACTGTTTCAGATTCAAAAGGAACAATGGATGGAGGAGATTTGGAAGAAACCAAAGCTCAGAAATGATGTCCAAATTAAAGAAGATTATTTTACTGAACCATATATAATGTCAAATCTAAAAAGAGGACAGAGGTCCCTATGTGCTCAGTTAAGAACTGGTACCCTACCACTGGCAAATGAGGTATGTAGATATACATGTGTTCCTAAAGAGTTGCGTTTGTGTGTTTTTTGTGATCTTGGTGTTGAGAAATCCTTTATTTGAGAAAATCCAGTTGAAGAATCCCGATGTGTTTTGGCTGTCAGAAGGTCATATGTTGAGTTGGCTTTTTGATAAGGACATTTTTGTTTTAGCCAGATTTATAGAAAATGCCTGGCGACTAAGACAGGGAA
This sequence comes from Poromitra crassiceps, assembly GCF_964638095.1. Lineage (NCBI taxonomy): Eukaryota > Metazoa > Chordata > Actinopteri > Beryciformes > Melamphaidae > Poromitra > Poromitra crassiceps. The sequence continues at coordinate 87,019,870 of NC_139625.1, read as the reverse complement.
CATTGTACCCAGTATAATTGTTTTTGGAAAGTGAATGTCTCAATGAAATGCCCTTTCTTTTCTTTTCTTGATTCAGGTATATTATGATTTGTTGTGTGGCCATCTTGACGATTGTAATTATGATATAGTGTCTTGTAAGCCCATATGGGCTGGGCACCCAGGTGCATGACACTTAAATAAAAATATCAATCAATCAATCAATCAATCAGTAAGCCTGAGAACCAAATAAAAACATTTGTTCGAAATTATATGGAGTTTTACAAAGTAATTGGTCACTTCATTATATTATGTGTGTACATTATAGGCCTATTAGTGTGGCTATTGTTCATTTTGTGATAAAAGTGCCAAATTTGGCACAGAAATAGAGATATGGAACATATACGGACATCTGGAACGTGCAGGAAAGGTCGCTACGATTTCCATTCCGGATATATAATTAGACCCTGACCAGACGTAGTGGTTTGACGTGCAGAAGACGGTCGTTGTTTGCTGTGCATTTTCATATTAGTGGAATTCACACGGGGTCCCGAGGTTAGGATAGCCTCCTCTGCAATGTGTTCAGTCTAATGTCACAGCTTTATGTGAAGCATAATATTTTTCATTCCTTTCCTAAAGACAACACATCCCCCCATCTGCAGCGGCAATCTTTTAAAGTACATACTCCCTCAAGTTCCAAGCCACCCTTCCCCCACAATGAAAAAAGGAGGAGAGGTGTCATCCACGACCGGGTTTCAAAAGAGGATGGTCGATGCTTTACGCCTCCCATGTTGACTTCAAAGTCTGGCAGTGCTGCAGCGGGGAGGACGTAGGTTTTAGGTGGAGATAACGATACCTGGACGGGCATCTGTTTGGACTGAAAACAAGGCGTTGTGGGGGCAAGCGGGGGGCGTGGCCTGAGGCATTTGCTTTACTTCCTGCTGGGAGAAGAAAGGAAAATAAAGCGGTGAGAGGCGGGGTCACCAGGCCGTGAGGTTAAGCAACGAGAGGCAACCAACTCCTAACAAAGAGAGGCAGCAACCAGCTACATAAAGAGAGGCAGCAACCAGCTCCTAGATAGATAGAAAGGAAGAGAGGGAGCAGAGAAGACAGAGAGAGGAAGAGAGGGAGCAGAGAAGACAGAGAGGAAGAGAGGGAGCAGAGAAGACAGAGAGGAAGAGAGGGAGCAGAGAAGACAGAGAGGAAGAGAGGCAGCAGAGAACACAGAGAGGAAGAGAGGGAGCAGAGAAGACAGAGAGAGGAAGAGAGGGAGCAGAGAAGACAGAGAGAGGGAGCAGAGAAGACAGAAAGGAAGAGAGGGAGCAGAGAAGACAGAGAGGAAGAGAGGGAGCAGAGAAGACAGAGGAAGAGAGGGAGCAGAGAAGACAGAGAGAGGGAGCAGAGAAGACAGAGAGAGGAAGAGAGGGAGCAGAGAAGACAGAGAGGAAGAGAGGGAGCAGAGAAGACAGAGAGGAAGAGAGGGAGCAGAGAAGACAGAAAGGAAGAGAGGGAGCAGAGAAGACAGAGAGAGGAAGAGAGGGAGCAGAGAAGACAGAGAGAGGAAGAGAGGGAGCAGAGAAGACAGAGAGGAAGAGAGGGAGCAGAGAAGACAGAGAGAGGAAGAGAGGGAGCAGAGAAGACAGAGAGGAAGAGAGGGAGCAGAGAAGACAGAGAGGAAGAGAGGGAGCAGAGAAGACAGAGAGGAAGAGAGGGAGCAGAGAAGACAGAGAGAGGGAGCAGAGAAGACAGAAAGGAAGAGAGGGAGCAGAGAAGACAGAGAGGAAGAGAGGGAGCAGAGAAGACAGAGAGGAAGAGAGGGAGCAGAGAAGACAGAGAGAGGGAGCAGAGAAGACAGAGAGAGGAAGAGAGGGAGCAGAGAAGACAGAGAGGAAGAGAGGGAGCAGAGAAGACAGAAAGGAAGAGAGGGAGCAGAGAAGACAGAGAGAGGAAGAGAGGGAGCAGAGAAGACAGAGAGAGGAAGAGAGGGAGCAGAGAAGACAGAGAGGAAGAGAGGGAGCAGAGAAGACAGAGAGGAAGAGAGGGAGCAGAGAAGACAGAGAGGAAGAGAGGGAGCAGAGAAGACAGAGAGGAAGAGAGGGAGCAGAGAAGACAGAGAGAGGAAGAGAGGGAGCAGAGAAGACAGAGAGGAAGAGAGGGAGCAGAGAAGACAGAGAGAGGAAGAGAGGGAGCAGAGAAGACAGAGAGAGGAAGAGAGGGAGCAGAGAAGACAGAGAGGAAGAGAGGCAGCAGAGAAGACAGAGAGGAAGAGAGGGAGCAGAGAAGACAGAGAGGAAGAGAGGGAGCAGAGAAGACAGAGAGGAAGAGAGGGAGCAGAGAAGACAGAGAGAGGAAGAGAGGGAGCAGAGAAGACAGAGAGAGGAAGAGAGGGAGCAGAGAAGACAGAGAGGAAGAGAGGGAGCAGAGAAGACAGAGAGAGGAAGAGAGGCAGCAGAGAAGACAGAGAGGAAGAGAGGGAGCAGAGAAGACAGAGAGAGGAAGAGAGGGAGCAGAGAAGACAGAGAGGAAGAGAGGGAGCAGAGAAGACAGAGAGGAAGAGAGGGAGCAGAGAAGACAGAGAGAGGAAGAGAGGGAGCAGAGAAGACAGAGAGGAAGAGAGGGAGCAGAGAAGACAGAGAGGAAGAGAGGGAGCAGAGAAGACAGAGAGAGGAAGAGAGGCAGCAGAGAAGACAGAGAGGAAGAGAGGGAGCAGAGAAGACAGAGAGAGGAAGAGAGGGAGCAGAGAAGACAGAGAGGAAGAGAGGGAGCAGAGAAGACAGAGAGGAAGAGAGGGAGCAGAGAAGACAGAGAGGAAGAGAGGGAGCAGAGAAGACAGAGAGGAAGAGAGGGAGCAGAGAAGACAGAAAGGAAGAGAGGGAGCAGAGAAGACAGAGAGAGGAAGAGAGGGAGCAGAGAAGACAGAGAGAGACTGAAGTGAGAAAGAAGCAAGTGTTCTCGTGAATGTGAGGCCCTCCATTTCCCCAAGCTGATAAAACCTTTTGAACTTTGGCTATAGGCCGATGCAGGCAAACAAATGAGAGGGAGAGAGAGAGAAGGAATCTAGCAAGGAAGAGATGATTACACACACACACACACACACACACACACACACACACACACACACACCGGCATGTATGTTTTATGGGTGTTGGAGGAGCAGTAAATAGTGGCCTGTTGTGCTGTGTAGAAACCATAAGACCAGATGTCTGAGTTCACAGCATACAACTAACACACGCAGACACACATACACACAACCTGTACGAGCGCTCTCGCAGGATTTGGATAATATAGATTTATCAACGACAACAACTGGGCTAGCAGCTAAATGCTAATGATGCTGAATGGGGAGAATGGGAGGAGTTCACCCATGCAGACCCATTGACCACATGTCTATGAGACATCGTCAAATTTCCAGTGAACAGTGAATGTACCCCACATTTTATTTTCTTCAATTATACCACAATGCAATGCAGTTGTGTTTACCAAAGGAAAAGAGTGAGGTAGTGTCTGAAACTCGTTTGATCATTCCCCAGATAGTTCACTATTATGATAAACACTACATATAGTTCACTATTATGATAAACACTACATATAGTTCACTATTATGATAAACACTACATATAGTTCACTATTATGATAAACACTACATATAGTTCACTATTATGATAAACACTACATATAGTTCACTATTATGATCAACACTACATATAGTTCACTATTATGATAAACACTACATATAGTTCACTATTATGATAAACACTACATATAGTTCACTATTATGATCAACACTACATATAGTTCACTATTATGATAAACACTACATATAGTTCACTATTATGATCAACACTACATATAGTTCACTATTATGATAAACACTACATATAGTTCACTATTATGATAAACACTACATATAGTTCACTATTATGATCAACACTACATATAGTTCACTATTATGATAAACACTACATATAGTTCACTATTATGATCAACACTACATATAGTTCACTATTATGATAAACACTACATATAGTTCACTATTATGATAAACACTACATATAGTTCACTATTATGATCAACACTACATATAGTTCACTATTATGATAAACACTACATATAGTTCACTATTATGATAAACACTACATATAGTTCACTATTATGATAAACACTACATATAGTTCACTATTATGATAAACACTACATATAGTTCACTATTATGATAAACACTAGTTCACTATTATGATAAACACTACATATAGTTCACTATTATGATCAACACTACATATAGTTCACTATTATGATAAACACTAGTTCACTATTATGATAAACACTACATATAGTTCACTATTATGATCAACACTACATATAGTTCACTATTATGATAAACACTACATATAGTTCACTATTATGATCAACACTACATGGGGAATATTATTGAGTGAATGAGTGAACTGAACTGAACACGGCTATAGAGTGCCATCCTCTTCCAGGTTAGGCATATGAACCAAGTGATTTCATAGACCATAGATTTCACTCACACAAAATAATAATAAAGGTAATAATAATAATAATAATAATAATAATAATAATAATAATAATAATAATAATAATAATAATAATAGCAGATTAAAAACAATTTTGGGAGTTGTTGGGAATCAAGTTATTCTATCACTGAGGTTGTGTTGGATTTTTCATTGGCTCTGTTCCTCCAGTGCGCAACCTACAGTAGAACTGATACAGCACTGTGTCTGTGTGTGTGTGTGTGTGTGTGTGTGTGTGAGACCATCTTGAACACAGCTCCCTCACATTCGAGTGATGTCCAGGTGAGAAATATATGCGCCGTTACCCCTGAGCCACTTCCCAGAACTGATCTAATGTATTCTCTGCCTTGCCAAACTCTCTGACCACAGCAGCCCAACAGAGTAGACTGAAGGTAGGCCTACTGTAGGCCCATGGGCATCGTTAGGCCTGGGCATTAGACTGAAGGTAGGCCTACTGTAGGCCCATGGGCATCGTTAGGCCTGGGCATTGGGGGCTATCCGCCAATGTTTTAGGAATAGCCCCGGATCAAAAAATAAAGATGAGAGAATTTGCGGCTGATGTTACTGTGTTTCAAAGGCTGTGGCGGGCTCATTTTTAAAGCTAATCTGATGTTGCTTATAGCATATGAAACTAGAATACGTAAGGAATCCATTGGGCCCAAGAATCTCAACTTATCTTGTCGGGAAGGTGAGGTGAACCACTGATCTAGACTTTCAGTATTCATCTCAAATTGCTCGAAAATTGTGCATTTACCTGTTTGGGGGTGGGGGGGATTTCAGGGGGCAGGGGTCCCCCTGGACACCCCTACAGAGGTCTGGGCTAAGCCCCCAATGTCTTCAAATCCTAGAAACACCCCTGCTCAGGCCACAGCCGGCCAACAGACTGAAGGTAGGCCATGGAAGCAGAGCTTTGAACAATCCTGGGTTTGTGTCTCTGGCCCTTAAGCCAAGTCCCTGACAGATGTCAAGATTTCTGTAAGCAAATACTCACAGGGGGCCAGGGGGCTTAATAGAGGCACAGTGACTGAGGGAGAGAGCCGGAATGACTTCAACAGTTTATTTTTCTTTCTTTCAGTTGACATTGACATATAGTTTATTTATTTATGTATTTATTTATGTATGTATTTATGTATGTATTTATTTATGTATTTATTTATTTATTTGTGTATTTATTTATTTATTTACCGGTATTTATTTATTTATTTACCGGTGTTTATTTAGTTATTTAGTTATTTATTTATTCGTTTATTTATTATTAGTTTATTTATTAGCTTATTTATTATGGTAGTTTATTTATTAGTTCATAAGGGACAAGTACAGAGAAACATTGACATAGCCAAAGCTAATTTCCAACACCAGTCCCTTGATGCGCATGGGTCAAGCTTTTGAAGCCTTTTCTGAAAATCACTTTAAAAATGCATTTACGCTACTAGCATTTAACGTTACTAGCTAGTTGGTTATGCAACAAGTACATAACGATAACGGAACTTGCCTGGGTCCAGACCTTTGAATCAGCTCACTCCACCAGTCAACTGCTTAACGTTATGAGTTGACAATTCTGTCTGATATCGGCTAGCTGCGTTACCCTATTTCATGGCGAGCTAGCAATAGCTTATTTTGATCAATATAGTTAAAATGCAAAGCTAACTGTATGAAAGCTGAGCTAATGTTAAAGGCAACACAATTCGCTATAGCATCAGTCACAGACAACAATACACAAACTCATATTTATCCCTGTAGGTCACAAAAGTCCAAACCATAGGATAACTGCTCGTCACACTGTAAAGATTTGCAGTCCACTTCAGTGTTTTGGGTTGTGTTCACATGCGTTCTGTGCCCGGGCATGCCTGAAGACCACCTGAGACCACCTTTTAAATTTAAGTGGACCCAGGAAGGGTCCAGGCACGGAACGCAATGTTCCCAATAATCAAATGAATCGCACCTTGGGTCAGTTTGGGGTCAAGTGTGCTCAGAAACGGTCGTGGGTCCCTAACCCACCCTAACTCTGCAGTATAATGATGCATTTCAGGTGTTAGTGGCAGTATAGTCTAGTTATTATGAGTGTTGAAAGTGGGTGGAGCTATCGTGGAGAAACTTAAATGTAAGTGTGATAAGTGATAATGATGTGTGACCTATAAATGTCAGCCGACAGCTTTCAAAGGAGCGGTAAAGAATATGTGTTCAGTGCCATTTCTCCATTCATCATCAAATAGAATTTGAGACTGCCAAATGTTGATGTTGCTCAATGTGAAAAGAGCGGCAATCTGCCGTCTGACTGTTTTGCTGAAGGTGCGAAAGGAGCGCAGGATTAAGTGTGCCTAAGTGATTTTCAATATCATGCAAAGAAACAGTACTTATAATTACTTTTATCCCCTCCAACTGATTGCTTGTTGGCCCAAAAAAATCACTGGCCTTTTTTGCCTTAAGTATTGCCATATGAGTTGAAGATTTATATTCCAAAGCAACATAGATCCCACTTTTGAAAAAGAAAATCATTATCTGAAGTTCATCTTTGAATAGGTGCAGTCTGTGCATCCAGTCTGAAATACTATAATTTGTAACATGCCATAATTTGTTGTAATTTTGCCATCTCAAGTGTAAGCCTGTCTCAGGATGACAACTTCATCACTAATTCATACCTAAATGTAGCCGTGAAGGTCAGCGAAGTGTCTGATCATGTCTGAGCGTGCACGCTGGCCATCTGCCCGTCTGTGCAACAGCTCTTGAAACGTAAAGCTCTACACCCTAATGGCCGGTTACATGCTGCCACTCCGACGTGCTGCCACTCCGACGTTCTGCCACTCCGAAATATCGGCACTCAGAAAGGGGGTCTATATTCCCCGTTTTTCACTAACCTCTCCCAGCCCCCACGCCAAACCTAACCTCCCCCCATGCCTAAACCTAATCTCCCCCAGACCCTAACCCAAAACCTAACCTCTCCCACCCCCACGCCTAAACCTAAGGTCGGCATTGCGGCTTCTAAGGTGAACGACCGCCAGTCCGAATAATGGAAGTTAACGTTCGGAGTGGCAGGGCTTCGGAAAGGCAGACAGTTGCCCTAATGGCCAGGCGTGCTGAGCCAATTATTAATGTATAGTGACTCAGCCCAAATGGGGGTTGGGACGTAGGGGTGTGGGGGCGGCCGGGGGGCCGGGGGGCCTGCCAAACACATGTAAAGCACATGTCATACACTGGACCTGTGCAGCAAGGGAGTGGGCTACATGGGACAGATGTGTGTACAATCCCTCAGAGCGAGAAACAAGGATATCGGCTGCCAAAACGGCAGAGATGGCAAAAGTACACGCATTCTTTACTCAAGTAGAAGTACAGACACCTTGTGCAAAAAAAAGACTCGTAAAATGTGCAAAGCTCACTGAACCTCACGTCATAATTTGACTATTAAACTTAAAAGGATCCCCTCCAAACATGTATTAAGATGTATAAAAACTCTTTGATTAATAATTTGTCTGATGTGGTTTTTCAAAAAAAAAAAAAGTTCAATTAGCCCATTCAAATCCTGAAAATGACAACTACTACTCCTCCCCCATTCTATTACATTATTGATGTGATGTGACACAGTTGGGGGGGGGGGCAGATTTTCAGAAAATTTACATGTTACTTTCAGGATTGTTCAGATATGGCCGCTATGAGAATATTCTAGCATGTTACAGACATAATACGTATCACAAATTATTAATCATGCAAGCATATCGCACTATTTAGATGTTCTTACGTGTCCCTTATTCCATCATACTCTTCATCATATTCAAGTCCTAAACCTATGAAGCTTTTAGATTGTACACATTTTACAGCAAATATGAAGGTATTTTCTGAGGACCGAAAAGGCAAAAAATGGAATGTGATCAAAAATATGGGAGGAAATGGGGCGTACATGTGTTGCACGCGTGTGTGTGTGTGTGTGTGTGTGTGTGTGTGTGTGTGTGTGTGTGTGTGTGTGCGCGCGCACTCAGGGCATATCTGCTTGGAGCAAGCCCACTAAGCTCTGCTCTTCCTGTGGGGAAGTACTGTATGTGTGTTCAGCCCATCTTACGGTCAAACCAGATTATCGTTTGCAGGTTCTGCCGAGTGTGCTGTGATGAAATACTTTCAAGTTTCAAGTTTCAATACTTTATTGCCATTCAACATCGTTGATAGGAATTTGGTTTAGTGAGCTCACACGGAACACAACAGGACATGGAGACAAACAATCCCCCTCACGTGCGATTCACACATTCAACCTAAAAGTTAAAAGAGAGAGAGAAAAAATGCATAAAGTGCAGAGAATCCATACTTGTAATTTAGAGCACCAATACTTGACCTTAAATAAAACAACACTCCACCAGGGAGGCTACAGAACCACGACCAGCTGTGGTAAATGCCATCAAATTAAAAATGAAATGCTGTCAATGTACCACAGAATAAATCAGACTAAGAGTTGAGAGCACGGACAGCCTCGGGGTAGGTGCTATTATTATTACAGAACCTGGCTGTTCTGCTTTGAATGCTGCTTCTTCTCCTTTTTCTTGAGTCTGTTGGTGTAGATCTCAGTAAGGGATGGTAGTCCCTGACCTAGGATTTTAGATGCCGTACGTACGGTTTTGTTCAGACGTTTCCAGGCCTGACCTGAGGTATTTCCGTACCAGACGGTCAGTAGCGGAGCGTACGCCGGGGCAGAGGGTGCGGCCGCCACGGGCCCACTCGTCAGGGGGGCCCTGGCTGGCAACCTGTGTTTTTATTTTTCTTCTTCAGAACAAGCTTGTCTGTAAAGTGGCTTCACTGTAGTCTTTCTTGGACATAATATTACTTGGCTCAATGAGTGACAAATTGTGTTTTTGGATATAGGGGCTATCAGCTATTTTACAGTTGTGACTTAAAATGACTTTATTTAATAAAGTCAGTGGTGTGAGTCTGAGAGGAATTCAATCAATAGACAATAACATTGGTGTGTTTAAAATGAGATATTCCACTAAATATGGCTAAAACCGATTCAAACATGCAAAAAAGGCACATTTTTCTTCGCGGCCTGGCAGGCCCGGTTCTACGGGGGTGCAAAAGCATGCATTGCACCCTTATTTGTCTGCATGCTCAGTTGAAAAGTAAAAAAAAAAAAAAAATTTTTTTTTTTTTTTATAAATGCTACAGCTGCACACTTACTGTTTAAACTTTAATTATAGTTGTTGTTTTTCTTTGTTCTTTGATGTGATTTTATGGCTTTTTGGCACCTATATGTAACCTTTTAAGGTTGAGATAATTGTATTATCATTATATGGTCCAAATATTTCAGTAAAGCACTTGAAACACTTGAAATATTCTTGCTTGGGTGGTATCATTCTACTTGAAATGATGGTCAAATGCATTATTTTTAGTAAAATAACATGTCAAATTTTTCGGGCATGTATAAGATGCCCGGCCTCCGGCCGGGCATCTGCACCCCTTCCTATCTAGGATGCACCCCTAGTCATCTTGTTCTGGAACCGGCCCTGCGGCCTGGCCTGGCCTTCAAAAAAAGATTTTTTTTTTTTTTTTTTTTTTGATGGGGCCCCCCTAAGAGCTTTGCCCCCTCTGGGCTGATAGGGTCGCTCCGCCCCTGCAGACGGTTATTCCAAAGGTGAAGATGCTCTCAATACCAGCTCGGTACAATGACATCATTCCCTCACGAGAGATAGAAAACTTTTTCAACTGTCTCAAAAAGAAAAGTCAAGTGGTGTTGTCTTCCCACTTTAAGGAAGAGGAGACGGTGATACCCAGGAACTTGTACTGGGAACCTGTTGAACGTCCTGGCCATCTATGACCAGAGCTAGGTGGCCAGCGTGGCTCTTACGGAAGTCTACCACTACTTCCTTTGTTTTGGATGCATTCAACTCCAAGTTGTTGGCTGCACACCAGTCCACCAAAGCTGAGACCTTGTTCCTGTAAGCCGTTTCATTGTTGTTAGAGATTAGTCCTATACCAATGGATCGTAAACAACCTGTCCTCTCTCTATAGTGCTTTCGGTGTAGTAAACAATCTGGCCTCTCTCTATAGTGCTTTCTGTCCAGTAAACAACCTGGCCTCTCTCTATAGTGCTTTCTGTGCAGTAAACAACCTGGCCTCTCTCTATAGTGCTTTATGTGCCATAAACAACCTGCCCTCTCTCTATAGTGCTTTCTGTGCAGTAAACAACCTGGCCTCTCTCTATAGTGCTTTCTGTGCAGTAAACAATCTGACCTCTCTCTATAGTGCTTTCTGTCCAGTAAACAACCTGGCCTCTCTCTATAGTGCTTTCTGTCCAGTAAACAACCTGGCCTCTCTCTATAGTGCTTTCTGTGCAGTAAACAACCTGACCTCTCTCTATAGTGCTTTCTGTGCAGTAAACAACCTGTCCTCTCTCTATAGTGCTTTCTGTCCAGTAAACAACCTGTCCTCTCTCTATAGTGCTTTCTGTGCAGTAAACAACCTGGCCTCTCTCTTTAGTGCTTTCTGTCCAGTAAACAACCTGGCCTCTCTCTATAGTGCTTTCTGTCCAGTAAACAACCTGGCCTCTCTCTATAGTGCTTTCTGTGCAGTAAACAACCTGGCCTCTCTCTATAGTGCTTTCTGTCCAGTAAACAACCTGGCCTCTCTCTATAGTGCTTTCTGTGCAGTAACCAACCTGGCCTCTCTCTATAGTGCTTTATGTGCAGTAAACAAAGTGGCCTCTCTCTATAGTGCTTTCTGTGTAATAAACAACCTGGCCTCTCTCTATAGTGCTTTCTGTGTAATAAACAACCTGGCCTCTCTCTATAGTGCTTTCTGTGCAGTAAACAACCTGGCCTCTCTCTATAGTGCTTTCTGTGTAATAAACAACCTGGCCTCTCTCTATAGTGCTTTCTGTGCAGTAAACAATCTGGCCTCTCTCTATAGTGCTTTCTGTGCAGTAAACAACCTGTCCTCTCTCTATAGTGCTTTCTGTGCAGTAAACAACCTGGCCTCTCTCTATAGTGCTTTCTGTGCCGTAAACAACCTGTCCTCTCTCTATAGTGCTTTCTGTGCAGTAAACAACCTGGCCTCTCTCTATAGTGCTTTCTGTGCCATAAACAACCTGGCCCCTCTCTATAGTGCTTTCTGTGCAGTAAACAACCTGTCCTCTCTCTATAGTGCTTTCTGTGCCGTAAACAATCTGGCCTCTCTCTATAGTGCTTTCTGTGCAGTAAACAACCTGTCCTCTCTCTATAGTGCTTTCTGTTCAGTAAACAACCTGTCCTCTCTCTATAGTGCTTTCTGTGCCGTAAACAACCTGGCCTCTCTCTATAGTGCTTTCTGTGCCGTAAACAACCTGTCCTCTCTCTATAGTGCTTTCTGTGCAGTAAACAACCTGTCCCCTCTCTATAGTGCTTTCTGTGCCGTAAACAACCTGGCCTCTCTCTATAGTGCTTTCTGTGTAATAAACAACCTGTCCTCTCTCTATAGTGCTTTCTGTGTAATAAACAACCTGTCCTCTCTCTATAGTGCTTTCTGTGTAATAAACAACCTGGCCTCTCTCTATAGTGCTTTCTGTCCAGTAAACAACCTGTCCTCTCTCTATAGTGCTTTCTGTGCAGTAAACAACCTGTCCCCTCTCTATAGTGCTTTCTGTGTAATAAACAACCTGTCCTCTCTCTATAGTGCTTTCTGTGTAATAAACAACCTGGCCTCTCTCTATAGTGCTTTCTGTGTAATAAACAACCTGTCCTCTCTCTATAGTGCTTTCTGTGTAATAAACAACCTGGCCTCTCTCTATAGTGCTTTCTGTCCAGTAAACAACCTGGCCTCTCACTATAGTGCTTTCTGTCCAGTAAACAACCTGGCCTCTCTCTATAGTGCTTTCTGTGTAATAAACAACCTGTCCTCTCTCTATAGTGCTTTCTGTGTAATAAACAACCTGGCCTCTCTCTATAGTGCTTTCTGTCCAGTAAACAACCTGTCCTCTCTCTATAGTGCTTTCTGTGCAGTAAACAACCTGACCTCTCTCTATAGTGTTTTCTGTCCAGTAAACAACCTGTCCTCTCTCTATAGTGCTTTCTGTGCAGTAAAAAACCTGGCCTCTCTCTATAGTGCTTTCTGTCCAGTAAACAACCTGTCCTCTCTCTATAGTGCTTTCTGTGCAGTAAACAACCTGGCCTCTCTCTATAGTGCTTTCTGTCCAGTAAACAACCTGGCCTCTCTCTATAGTGCTTTCTGTGCAGTAAACAACCTGACCTCTCTCTATAGTGCTTTCTGTGTAATAAACAACCTGTCCTCTCTCTATAGTGCTTTCTGTGTAATAAACAACCTGTCCTCTCTCTATAGTGCTTTCTGTGTAATAAACAACCTGGCCTCTCTCTATAGTGCTTTCTGTGCAGTAAACAACCTGTCCTCTAAACAACCTGTCCTCTCTCTATAGTGCTTTCTGTGCAGTAAACAACCTGTCCTCTCTCTATAGTGATTTCTGTGCTGTAAACAACCTGTCCTCTCTCTATAGTGCTTTCTGTGCAGTAAACAACCTGGCCTCTCTCTATAGTGCTTTCTGTGCAGTAAACAACCTGTCCTCTCTCTATAGTGCTTTCTGTGCAGTAAACAACCTGGCCTCTCTCTATAGTGCTTTCTGTGCAGTAAACAACCTGGCCTCTCTCTATAGTGCTTTCTGTGCAGTAAACAACCTGGCCTCTCTCTATAGTGCTTTCTGTGTAATAAACAACCTGGCCTCTCTCTATAGTGCGGCTGTAGCTCAGGAGGTAGAGCGGGTTGTCCACTAATCGCTTTGGATCAAGGAGGTCGGTGGTTCGATTCCCGCCTCCTCCAGTCTGCATGTCGAAGTGTCCTTGGGCAAGATACTGAACCCCAAATTGCTCCCGATGGTGTGCAGGCACCCTGCGTGGCAGCCTGCCGCCATCGGTGTATGAATGGGTGAATGTAGACTACCTACTGATTGTAAAGCGCTTTGGATAAAAGCGCTATATAAATGCAGGCCATTTACCATTTAGTGCTTTCTGTGCAGTAAACAATCTGTCCTCTCTCTATAGTGCTTTCTGTGCAGAAAACAATCTGATCTCTCTATAGTGCTTCCTGTGCTGTAAACAACCTGTCCTCTCTCTCTAAAGTGCTTTCTGTGCAGTAAACAACCTGGCCTCTCTCTATAGTGCTTTCTGTGCAGTAAACAACCTGACCTCTCTCTATAGTGCTTTCTGTGTAATAAACAACCTGTCCTCTCTCTATAGTGCTTTCTGTGTAATAAACAACCTGGCCTCTCTCTATAGTGCTTTCTGTGTAATAAACAACCTGTCCTCTCTCTATAGTGCTTTCTGTGTAATAAACAACCTGTCCTCTCTCTATAGTGCTTTCTGTGCAGTAAACAACCTGGCCTCTCTCTATAGTGCTTTCTGTGTAATAAACAACCTGTCCTCTCTCTATAGTGCTTTCTGTGCCATAAACAACCTGACCTCTCTCTATAGTGCTTTCTGTGCAGTAAACAACCTGGCCTCTCTCTATAGTGCTTTCTGTGCAGTAAACAACCTGGCCTCTCTCTATTGTGCTTTCTGTGCAGTAAACAACCTGGCCTCTCTCTATAGTGCTTTCTGTGCAGTAAACAACCTGTCCTCTCTCTATAGTGCTTTCTGTGCAGTAAACAACCTGGCCTCTCTCTATAGTGCTTTCTGTGCAGTAAACAACCTGACCTCTCTCTATAGTGCTTTCTGTGCCGTAAACAACCTGGCCTCTCTCTATAGTGCTTTCTGTGCCGTAAACAACCTGGCCTCTCTCTATAGTGCTTTCTGTGCTGTAAACAACCTGTCCTCTCTCTCTAAAGTGCTTTCTGTGCAGTAAACAACCTGGCCTCTCTCTATAGTGCTTTCTGTGCAGTAAACAACCTGACCTCTCTCTATAGTGCTTTCTGTGTAATAAACAACCTGTCCTCTCTCTATAGTGCTTTCTGTGTAATAAACAACCTGGCCTCTCTCTATAGTGCTTTCTGTGTAATAAACAACCTGTCCTGTCTCTATAGTGCTTTCTGTGTAATAAACAACCTGTCCTCTCTCTATAGTGCTTTCTGTGTAATAAACAACCTGTCCTCTCTCTATAGTGCTTTCTGTGCCATAAACAACCTGACCTCTCTCTATAGTGCTTTCTGTGCAGTAAACAACCTGGCCTCTCTCTATAGTGCTTTCTGTGCAGTAAACAACCTGGCCTCTCTCTATTGTGCTTTCTGTGCAGTAAACAACCTGGCCTCTCTCTATAGTGCTTTCTGTGCAGTAAACAACCTGGCCTCTCTCTATAGTGCTTTCTGTGCAGTAAACAACCTGGCCTCTCTCTATAGTGCTTTCTGTGCAGTAAACAACCTGGCCTCTCTCTATAGTGCTTTCTGTGCAGTAAACAACCTGACCTCTCTCTATAGTGCTTTCTGTGCCGTAAACAACCTGGCCTCTCTCTATAGTGCTTTCTGTGCCGTAAACAACCTGGCCTCTCTCTATAGTGCTTTCTGTCCAGTAAACAATCTGATCTCTCTATAGTGCTTTCTGTCCAGTAAACAACCTGTCCTCTCTCTATAGTGCTTTCTGTGCAGTAAACAACCTGGCCTCTCTATATAGTGCTTTCTGTGCAGTAAACAACCTGACCTCTCTCTATAGTGCTTTCTGTGCCGTAAACAACCTGGCCTCTCTCTATAGTGCTTTCTGTGCAGTAAACAACCTGTCCTCTCTCTATAGTGCTTTCTGTCCAGTAAACAACCTGTCCTCTCTCTATAGTGCTTTCTGTCCAGTAAACAACCTGGCCTCTCTCTATAGTGCTTTCTGTCCAGTAAACAACCTGGCCTCTCTCTATAGTGCTTTCTGTGCCATAAACAACCTGGCCTCTCTCTATAGTGCTTTCTGTGCCATAAACAACCTGGCCTCTCTCTATAGTGCTTTCTGTGTAATAAACAACCTGTCCTCTCTCTATAGTGCTTTCTGTGTAATAAACAACCTGTCCTCTCTCTATAGTGCTTTCTGTGTAATAAACAACCTGTCCTCTCTCTATAGTGCTTTCTGTGCCATAAACAACCTGACCTCTCTCTATAGTGCTTTCTGTGCAGTAAACAACCTGGCCTCTCTCTATTGTGCTTTCTGTGCAGTAAACAACCTGGCCTCTCTCTATAGTGCTTTCTGTCCAGTAAACAACCTGGCCTCTCTCTATAGTGCTTTCTGTCCAGTAAACAACCTGGCCTCTCTCTATAGTGCTTTCTGTCCAGTAAACAACCTGACCTCTCTCTATAGTGCTTTCTGTGCCATACACAACCTGGCCTCTCTCTATAGTGCTTTCTGTCCAGTAAACAACCTGACCTCTCTCTATAGTGCTTTCTGTGCCGTAAACAACCTGATCTCTCTTTAGTGCTTTCTGTCCAGTAAACAACCTGGCCTCTCTCTATAGTGCTTTCTGTGTAATAAACAACCTGTCCTCTCTCTATAGTGCTTTCTGTGCAGTAAACAACCTGGCCTCTCTCTATAGTGCTTTCTGTGTAATAAACAACCTGTCCTCTCTCTATAGTGCTTTCTGTCCAGTAAACAATCTGATCTCTCTATAGTGCTTTCTGTCCAGTAAACAACCTGGCCTCTCTCTATAGTGCTTTCTGTGCAGTAAACAACCTGCCCTCTCTCTATAGTGCTTTCTGTGCCGTAAACAACCTGGCCTCTCTCTATAGTGCTTTCTGTGCAGTAAACAACCTGGCCTCTCTCTATAGTGCTTTCTGTGCAGTAAACAACCTGGCCTCTCTCTATAGTGCTTTCTGTGCAGTAAACAACCTGGCCTCTCTCTATAGTGCTTTCTGTGCAGTAAACAACCTGGCCTCTCTCTATAGTGCTTTCTGTGCAGTAAACAACCTGGCCTCTCTCTATAGTGCTTTCTGTGCCGTAAACAACCTGGCCTCTCTCTATAGTGCTTTCTGTGCAGTAAACAACCTGGCCTCTCTCTATAGTGCTTTCTGTGCAGTAAACAACCTGGCCTCTCTCTATAGTGCTTTCTGTGCAGTAAACAACCTGGCCTCTCTCTATAGTGCTTTCTGTGCAGTAAACAACCTGGCCTCTCTCTATAGTGCTTTCTGTGCAGTAAACAACCTGGCCTCTCTCTATAGTGCTTTCTGTGCAGTAAACAACCTGGCCTCTCTCTATAGTGCTTTCTGTGCCGTAAACAACCTGGCCTCTCTCTATAGTGCTTTCTGTGCCGTAAACAACCTGGCCTCTCTCTATAGTGCTTTCTGTCCAGTAAACAATCTGATCTCTCTATAGTGCTTTCTGTCCAGTAAACAACCTGTCCTCTCTCTATAGTGCTTTCTGTGCAGTAAACAATCTGATCTCTCTATAGTGCTTTCTGTCCAGTAAACAACCTGTCCTCTCTCTATAGTGCTTTCTGTGCAGTAAACAACCTGTCCTCTCTCTATAGTGCTTTCTGTCCAGTAAACAACCTGGCCTCTCTCTATAGTGCTTTCTGTGCAGTAAACAACCTGTCCTCTCTCTATAGTGCTTTCTGTCCAGTAAACAACCTGTCCTCTCTCTATAGTGCTTTCTGTCCAGTAAACAACCTGTCCTCTCTCTATAGTGCTTTCTGTCCAGTAAACAACCTGGCCTCTCTCTATAGTGCTTTCTGTCCAGTAAACAACCTGGCCTCTCTATAGTGCTTTCTGTGCCATAAACAACCTGGCCTCTCTCTATAGTGCTTTCTGTCCAGTAAACAACCTGGCCTCTCTCTATAGTGCTTTCTGTGCAGTAAACAACCTGGCCTCTCTCTATAGTGCTTTCTGTGCCATAAACAACCTGGCCTCTCTCTATAGTGCTTTCTGTGCAGTAAACCTCTGTGCGACTACAAGGGATCAGCAGAGCAACATTTTGGTAACCAAACCACATTTCCAGAGGGAAACGGCAATGGGACCCTATGGAGCTGCCTTGAGTGCTCACTCTAGCCCCGGCTATGTTGTTTACATTTTAAAACCTGCTACAGTTTACACAACTTTAACACAACATGCTATATTATACGTCAGACTCTTGAGCTACTTCTGCTCTCACTCAGAATGTCAAAATATATGTCATGTATAGTTTTTGAGATATGAACGCTTGTTTGGCACAACTCATACTAGTTAACTGCTGCGCTTCCGGGGGATTTGCGGTCTCATATATGAGATTCAGACTCAGATTGTGATCATTTCATGTGATGTAGTTTGGATGTAGTTTTTCTTTTCATTGTGATGTAGTTTGGTCAACTACAGTTTTAACATATATATGACTTAACTCATATAGCACTTTTCAAGCACAGAGTAGAAAGCAATTTCCAAGAAACTGTAAAAAAAAAAAAAAAAGTGAGAGAGAGAAATTTGGTTTAAAAGCAAACATTGGTGATCAAATATAAAAGCCAAGCCTTTTCCCGTTCAGATGTTGTTGATGAAGAGAGCTGTTGTGTCCCTCTGGCAGGATCTCCAGCGAGGTCCTGAACAGCTCAAAGAACGCTATTTAGCAGCAACCCCCCCCCCTCACTCCACCACACTGAAGAAAACAGCTGTGTGTGTGTGTGTGTGTGTGTGTGTGTGTGTGTGTGTGTGTGTGTGTGTGGATCCAGACTTTGGAGTGAGGAATCAGTAAATTTGTTTAAAAAAAAAGAGAATAATATGCATGATGTATATAAAGTGAACCATCTGTATGTTGTGACTTGTTATAATCAACACAGATGAAACTGGAAAACACACATTTATTATGCTCATAACAACACGTTTGCATGTGCTGTTATTAACATACCTTGTGTTGGAACCAGTCTTTGAGAACGTTTTCCTCCCATGTTCCTCTCTAATTGTACTGCTTCCTCTGATACACGTACAGTCGCCAGCTGCTTCTTTTCACCTGACAGCAAGGAGTTTCATCGGCAGGACGTAGCACGGGAGAATCACGCTATTCCCCCCCAGTTCCCCTCCCACCGAACAGGCGCCCCCGACCGACCAGAGGAGGCACTAGTGCAGTGATCAGGACTCATACCCCACCGGCTTCCCACCCGCAGACAAGCTGGAAGTACCGCTGCTGGGAATTGAACCCACATCTCCACGGTGGTAGGCGAGTGCTTCTACCTCTACGAGACGCCCCTAACCAGTATCACATTTCGACATAATTTGTTACTTTACTTTGATACTTGCCTTAAAAAGTAGGTAAAAACAAGATATGTCACAAAGTTTTGATTAAACGTGACTTGTTAAGAGTACCTTTCATTCCTCATTTCAAAAACATGCTGTAGCAATATGTCTTGTGCTGCAAAGTGTGCTGTCCATCATTATTTTAAAATGCAATGGACAATTTAATTCAACTAATGACATTTTAATATGAAAAACAACTAATAACATATTATAGTCATTGAAAAATTAAGAGGTTATCGAACTTCACCGAAAAACAATGGTGATTTATTTTGCACATGATCTCACACAAAACTGCAAACCGTTTTGCAGCCATTCATTTATTTGGACAGTTATTTGGAGTTGATTTGAGTTAAGTTGTGGACCAGTGATGTCATTCATGCACAAATTGTCATTTGCATTGTTTTTTGGTGAAGTTCTCCTTTAAGATACGAGTTATCACAAAAAGGTAATCAGTACTGCCACCAATGTGTTGCTCCATAGACGCACCCACATGCCACATCTTTTTTAAGATGACAGACCCAAGCAGATGGCAGAAGCGAACAGGGCCTCAGCACAAGATTGGGTCCAAGACGCTCACACTCTTTCTAATGGTGTATTAGCTTCCCTGAGGCCTCACGCACACATTTTCACTATGGTCTGTTGCATTCACAAGTCTCTCCACATGGACAGGAGCAGTCTATTAATAGGAGGGGGGGGGGGGGGGGGCAGACACCATCGGGTCATTGAGCGGGGCCGAAGGCTCCAGCCAGGAGCCCCCCCTCGTCTTCCTCGTCTCCCCCTGCCCATCTTCTACGCAGTTTGGGGTCCAACCTGTGCTGACCCCCCCACCCATCTCCCAATTCAATAAGTGGACTGTGTTAAAAGCCATCTTCCTGCTACTTACACAGGGTCAGGTTCTCCGATGCCACCTTGGTGACTCTCTTCAAACATGATCCCCTCCTGCTTCGGAGAGGGGCAATCCTAAAATTGGAGTGGTAATTTCCTGTGTGAAGCCACATCACGCTCAGCACCGGCTACGGTTACTCAAACCAAACAGCTTACGCCCCTCTCAAGAGTTCCCTCCGAATGGTGCGAACAGCGCAGCATAATTTTAAACCATCGACTCAAAGGGGGAAGACAAATAACCGCAACACGAAAAGCACCTTCCCATCCGAGTTGAATGGTATTTTTAGAATCGAACAGCGAACCTTTTTTGACAGGATGTGGAGAAGCGTTATGTAAAGTGAGCCCCCCTTCTCAGTTTGTCGTGGAAATGCAGACGGACGTCCCCCGTTCAAGTTTTTCCTTCCAACTCAGCGCAAGCATTTATTTTGCTGTAACCGAGGTGAATCAGCGTTGATTCCTCGTGAGTCCAGTGCGGTAGCGAGTGGATTGGTTAAACTCACTCCCCCAGTATAAAGGCATGTTAATCAGCTCCGCCAAGGGAGCTAGCTCTCTTGGTGGAGCGGTTAGTGTCTTTGACTCCCAAGCCGAAGGTCGGCGGTTCCGTTACATTGGCAGCAACAAAACAAAGACAAAAGTTCTTGAACGCTTTATGGCAGTCTGTGTGCACTGGTGGCTTTATGGCAGTCTGCGTGCACTGGTGGCTTCATTTCCAGGCCTCTTTGATCAACTCCCTTTACAAGCCTGGGTAAACTCCATCACCAGAGGCAAAGGCACGTCCCGCATTGTGTCAGCTATCTCTGGACAAACATGTCCTCTCCATGCCACCTTCATAGACCTCACATGGTCAAACATGTCCTCCTCTCATGCCACCTTCATAGACCTCAGATGGTCAACGTTTGCTTCTCATTTAGGTTAGACATGCAGCTTTTCCTCTGTCTAACGCCCCCCAGCTCCCCTCCCCCCGGCCGACACGACAGGGTCTTGTTCCTCCATTCACCCGGGGACGTTGTACTTCGTTGACCCCTGAGCCCTGACCGCCGTAAAAGCTGGACAAACACAGGAACTCAAAGCAAAGATAATGAGGACAAACAGTAGAGGCACTCAGTGTGTGTGTGTGTGTGTGTGTGTGTGTGTGTGTGTGTGTGCATGCGTGCGTGCGTGTGTGCTTGTGTGCGTGTGTGTGTGCGTGTGTGTGTGTATGTGTGCGCGTGCATGTGTGCGTGTGTGTGTGTGTGTGTGTGTGCGTGCGTGTGGGCGTGCGTGCGGGCGTGCGTGCGGGCATGCGTGCGTGTGTGCGGCCGTGCGTGCGTGCAGGCATGCGTGTGTGTGCGTGTGTGTAGCTAGGTCGAAGTTGGGGACACACATGCAACTAAAGACCAGGTGTGATTGGGGACGGCAAGTGCAATTGTGGACAAAAGCTGTGTCCCCAGTTTAGTCTTAGGTCGGAGGTAGAAGAAGAATTGAAATAATCCTGGATATCCGTCTTCCTAAAACAAAACCACTGCTGCTGAGGGTGTTACAGACAGTGTTGGGCAAGTTACTTTCAAAATGTAATATACTACATATTACTAGTTACTTTCATTTAAAGGTAATACGTTACTTTACAATATTACTTTCTGTGTAGAGTAACTCTTTACTTATTACACTACTTTTGCATTACTTTTACCAAAACAACAGCAGCAGCTGAATGACATCGTTGCCCCGGAACCATCCCAAAAAATAATTTCAACCGCCTTGAAGTCAGTGTAAACAATCCAAAATTCTAAATGTTATTATTTTCCTTTCTTATTGTCATCTGTAGTGGTTATTTGCATAAAAACACAGTTTGATTAGGAAATGATTGTATCTTTTTTAAATATGTGCTTTGTAACTCAATTTGTAACTTGAGTTACTTGACAAAGTAACTGGTATAATATTACTGAAATCCTAAAAGTAATAAGTTATATTACTGAGTTACTGCTAAAAGTAATATATTACATGTAATATATTACTTTTGTAATGAGTTACCCCCAACACTGGTTACAGACTGCCTAATCAGAATAGTTTTTATGACAGCTTAGAAACCGGCAAACCGCCCTCTCCAATTGCATTGGCTCAAAGACAAATGAATGCATTCTGATTGGTGATATTAATACAGATAATATCCAATAAGACCTGTCCCACTTATCATGCTCTCATGAATTTCAGTCAATTATTCGATCTGACACAAATAATTAGGAATCCGACCAGAATATGTGAAAGTGCCAAAAGCATAATTGACTTAATTTTAGTGTCTGATAAAGCCAATATTTCTCAGAGTGGTGTGATTCCCTATGGTATTAGTGATCATTACATTCTTTTCTGCACAAGGAGTGTGTGTGTGTGTGTGTGTGTGTGTGTGTGTGTGTGTGCGCGCGCGCGCGCGCGTGTGTGTGTGTGTGTGTGTGTGTGTGTGTGTCAATGGTCGCACAGATCTCAGGGGTTTTTACGTATGGACATGCTGGTCAGCGTCCAAACACATTTTCTTGTAGCTCCAGAACAAAAGCTGAGAGGTTAACGCAGAAGAATGACCAGTTTGAGACAGCTGCTGTGTCTCCAAGGCCAGGTGAGCCGCTGTGGGTCAATGTAAAGACTGAGTCAGTGTGAGGGGTCACTGATAACCTCTTGAGAAAACAAGGGTTTACCAAGTGAATGCTCCACCAGACAATGAGACGAGGTCCAGAGAATCCTGACCTCAGGTCTCAGTGCCAGAACACAAAGGAGGTCAATCCAACTTGCAGGTTAGCTGCCACTAGATTACCCAGAAAGCCAGATGACCAAATCGACAATTCTCTAAAGTCCATAATGGTTATGGTATATTCAATATCTCAAAAACCATGTTCATGGCAAGAATTACGAAGATTTGTTTCCACCAGAATTATATTCTTGACAGTGTGTCCAAAGCACAAAAATAAATACATAAAAATAGCACCCCATTTGCACCAAGTCCCAGCTTTAGGTTTAGGCATGAGGGGTGATGATCGGTTGAGTGTTAAGGCGGTTAAAGGGATATGCCAACATTTTGGGAGATTCGCCTATTTGCCATATTGTCGACAGTAAATGTAGAATGTGGATGCCTTTATCGTCACTGTGCGTTCCCTACAAAGAGCGGTACAGCCCTCACTGCTAATTAGCTTAGCGCTACAATGGTAGTGAACGGTACAGCTGCCTATCCCCGTTCAGTCACCCAAAATACACATTCCAACAGTGCCAGAAACACTCACATACATACATGGAAACCGTCATTTTCAAAGTAATCCACACACCCATAACTAACAAAGATGAACCAAACTAACCAAGAGTAACTGAAGTTATTTCCTCATTTGCCATGAGGTGCATGCGCTGTTTGCAGTCAAACCTTGCAGAACTGGTGCCTCTCAGAAAATTAGGACAGAGTGATCAAATTAAAGGATTCTGGAGCACAGAGCCGATTTAAGCAATTTATTGTGCAAACGTTTGCACGATAAATTGCTTAAATTGACGATTGAAACCAGCGTGACTCATACTTGCGAGCCAACTAGTTTTTCAGTCACTCAGTGGTGTTTTGACCCAGACGAAGCTTAGTACAGCAACAACAGGCAGCGTGGCTTAGCTAACCTAATCTAGCTAACAGCTAGCTAGATAGTTAGCATGCTAGCTCGTCCTGAGTCAGAATCATAATCAAATTGACATTACGTATAACTATAGTTTCACTAATAGTCATACGACATCCTTCCATTGAACTAACTTACATTTTTCAACTTGAGTAGGCTACAAAATTACAAAGTTATTTGTCAAAAAAAAGTGACAAAAAACATTGTCATGACATAACTCAGAAAAACATGGAATATCTTAAAAATGACAAAATACACTGGAGGGGCTGCTTTAAGAATCTCCACTCCCCACTTTCTTCATTTCTACATGAGTGCACACATCGTCTTTCATCTTCTGCTCCATTTTCATACAGTATCTATCTATCTATCTATCTATCTATCTATCTATCTATCTATCTATCTATCTATCTATCTATCTATATCTATAAAAGGGAGCTAGGGCTCTGACTGTATGTTTAAGTGTGTCTGTCTGTCCCACTGATGATGCCATCAGTGATGTCACAAATTGTGACATCATCAATGATGTCAGAGGCATTGTGACATTGTGACACGGGCAAGCCCGCGCAGCGTGCAAGCCTAGAAATTGAGCGTGCGAGATGCCTGGTGTCTCTAAATGTGCGGTTTTGAAGCCGAGAGCCACTGGCAAAATAGAATTGGGAAATTGTAGGCTAGGCTAATATATTGGGAGGTTAAACACACACACGCACGCACACACTTCCATATTGCTGGATGTGCAAACACCTGAGATTCCTTAACTTCAGGTCATAGGTCATCATAATCTCCCAGGACTAAGCTTCCTTCCTCTTCTTAGCATACAGAGGAGAGAGGTCAGAGGTGAGGCAGCGGGGGCAGCCATGTTTGAAGTAATCCTTGGAAATGAAAACATTATGGTAGACTCTTTCCTCGGGATAGAAGGAGAATGGTTGGACAATGACATCAGCATTATGGCCTCTCTTTTGCTTTAGTTCTCTTCCTATCACACTCTTTCTGTGGATGTGTCTGTCATTTATGTGTACCAGGCCACACAACTACTACCCACCAGGCCACACAACTACCCACCAGGCCACACAACAACTACCCACCAGGCCACACAACTACTACCCACCAGGCCACACAACTACTACCCACCAGGCCACACAACTACTACCCACCAGGCCACACAACTACCCACCAGGCCACACAACTACTACCCACCAGGCCACACAACTACTACCCACCAGGCCACACAACTACTACCCACCAGGCCACACAACTACTACCCACCAGGCCACACAACTACTACCCACCAGGCCACACAACTACCCACCAGGCCACACAACAACTACCCACCAGGCCACACAACTACTACCCACCAGGCCACACAACTACCCACCAGGCCACACAACAACTACCCACCAGGCCACACAACAACTACCCACCAGGCCACACAACTACTACCCACCAGGCCACACAACTACCCACCAGGCCACACAACTACTACCCACCAGGCCACACAACTACTACCCACCAGGCCACACAACAACTACCCACCAGGCCACACAACTACTACCCACCAGGCCACACAACTACTACCCACCAGGCCACACAACTACTACCCACCAGGCCACACAACTACTACCCACCAGGCCACACAACTACTACCCACCAGGCCACACAACTACCCACCAGGCCACACAACTACTACCCACCAGGCCACACAACTACTACCCACCAGGCCACACAACTACTACCCACCAGGCCACACAACTACTACCCACCAGGCCACACAACTACTACCCACCAGGCCACACAACTACTACCCACCAGGCCACACAACTACTACCCACCAGGCCACACAACTACTACCCACCAGGCCACACAACTACTACCCACCAGGCCACACAACAACTACCCACCAGGCCACACAACTACTACCCACCAGGCCACACAACTACTACCCACCAGGCCACACAACTACTACCCACCAGGCCACACAACAACTACCCACCAGGCATCTGAGGCTATGTTCAGACTAAGAGGCCAAATCTGATTTGTGAACTTTAGTGACCTATTAATGACTTTATCCAGATTGGTTTTATGAGTTGTATAAAAATGCACTCCCAGTTCACTCTCAGTTCTTATGAAAGATGAAATTAGCTATATAGGCCAAAAACATGTTTTGAACCAGATTGTAAACATGTTTGTCTTAACCTCACCATGTGTTGTATTTCATTAATCTTTCATTATGGTTGTCCTGTATCCTGGAGAATAGGAAAATATTTTGGTGCATTAATAAACTAGTTATTGATATGCTGGAGGAAAAAACAGCTAAAAAGGCTAAACGCCTGTGGGTGAAGGACTGCTACTCAGACAGACCAATCGATCATTTCACACTCTCTTCAAGGAGCTGGATCCATTGAGCCTTCGGTGAGTGAATTCTCCTAAAACAAACAACAAACGTTAGCAAATTGTTCATCCGTCATGTTAACGCTAACTGCTTGCAGTAGCCAACGGCTAACTGCCATTTAAACTAACTTTGACTGCCCGACAATAACATTAGCTCATGTTTGTTTGTTGACATGGCTCTCCTATTTCACAAAATGAACAACTTTAAGCATTACCAACCTCACATCACATGAAGTCTATGGGAAGTGTCCAAACTACCATACCGGTATTGTTTTATTATTTTGTTCATTTTGGTGATAAGCCGTTGTCGAGTTACCTTAATCGATATGTTTGAGTTGCCTAAACCTAAACAAGGTGTTTTTGTGCTGAGTTGAGTAGTTCTCTTTGACCCGGTGCTTTCCCCGCCAGGGCAGCTGTTGGCGATTTAACCAGGAAGCTTGGGAGAGTCCCTTGGCCACTGAGAGACTCACTCGCCGGTCCGGTGGTCTCTCCCCCGGCAGGAGAACCAGGCGATACGAGGCCATTAATGAGGAAGTGGCATATTCTTCATATTCGTGGATTGCAGAAACGTACAATGGCGACATTTTATTCTGGCGACCAGACAGCGCAGAGATGTTTTTGTAGGATTCCTGGTGGAGAACGTATAGGGGAAGACTGATGATGTCAAAACAGACAGGTCAGAATAATGGTGGAAGGAAGGAAGCAATCTGAAGACCCATGGGAGGAGACAAGACTTTCATCACAGGTGAGATGTGAAGAGGCCAGCATCTGCTCTGGATTTTGGAGAGTCCGGCATCTGCTCTGTCTTTTGGAGGCTCACCTCCTGACTGATACCAGCAGTGAGACAGGATCATGTTCTGCTGACAGGTGACCTTTCAGGGCCTCAGGAACACCAGGGAAATGGAGTGCTTGAGGTTCTCCACCACACGCCTCAGGCAGGGCTAACATGGTGCGTTACGTGCAGCTGTTGTCAACTAAAAACCTTGTAACTCCAGTTTTGGAGAGTTACACAAATTGGTTCCCACACCTTCTTAAACATCAAATTCAAGGACGTTTCAAGGACTTTCCAGGCCAAATTCAATGACAACTATTAAAAAGGGAGAGAGGCTTGAATGTGTCAACACTTGTGCACACTCTTATTGTGCTGTGTTACACGTTAAAGTCTAGCTGAAATGGCATTACAGACTATTTAACTTCCTTATTGTGACGTATTTCCGAATGAAACATTGATTGGAGGTGGGACCAGGGAGTGGGAGAAATTTGATTGGACAACAGGCCACTAGAGAAGCAGGGAGAAAATGCTTGGGGAGTTTGATTGGACCATTGAAAAGTGGGTGCATCAGTCAGAACAAACCTCTGTTCTCTGTCTGACAGCGATGAGATGGATGCTATAGCCTAGCTAACGTTAGCCTCCATTCAGTACCCCCTTCATCTCCGCCATTCCCGGAGCAGGCAGGCGTAGGCTACCCCTCGAGCTGCTGAAGACGAGGGAGAGGATTTGGTCCTGGTGAGGCCGTACATCTTTGAGCCTTTGCCCCCCACGGAAACATCAGCTAGTTAATGTTAGCAACAGTTCCCGGAGAATGATATTTGGAGTGGAGATTAATTGATAGCTGTCATGTCATGATATTATTGGTTGAAATTTGATAGTAGGCTACATGCCGAAAAAGTCATTTTTCATTTCAACTCGACTAAGTAACATAAAATATCAAAAGAAGGCGGAATCATTGGATTTGGTAACAGGGGCGGTTCTAGGCCTTAATAGTCTCAGCCCACCCAAAAAAAAAAAAAAAAAAAGGGGGGGGGGGGGTTTCCCCCTTCTCTCCAAATCCATTGTGGTCATTAGTAGCAGTTTCTGTTAAAATGATCTTTATTTATTATTTATTTTGGCTTTAAAACTATTTTTTTATTTTCTGCTTAAAGTTCATGAAAAAAAGTGGCATTCTTGTTTTTTCCCACAATAATTTCATAAACAGGTTAGTTACTTTATTTTTAATGCACAGCAGACAAAGACAATGCAACGTTTGTCTCTTTATGTGCACTTTTTTATGGAAAAAACATATCACACAAATTACTAATCAAAGTTTAGTCTTTATACATCTTAAAATGTGTTTGGAGGGGATATTAATATGACGTGAGTTTCAGTTGTCTTTGCACAGAAACAGCCGGTACAGTAGAAATACTTTTTTACTTTTATACTTTATTACATTTCAGAGCCTGTACTCTTTTTTTTTTTTACTATATCTTTTTTACTTCATACTTTACTGAATCAGTACTTCTACAGTCTTTTTACACAAGTAACTGTACTTCTACAGAATGTGTGTACTTTTCCCATCTCTCTCCATAAGTAACAGTGATAGATTATTTTGTTCATGAGTTTCATACATTTTCTGTAATAAAACAATGTAAAAGAAAAACTCTTATCAGATGGGGGACCCTAGGACAAATCTGCTATGGGGGTCCGTGGTCTAATTTGTGTCAGTTTAGGGGTCCTTCACATGAAAACCTTTGAGAACCACTGCTGTAGGGCATGTGGTCTTCAACAGGGGGTCCAGGACCCCCCAGGGGTCCACAGAGGTACTGAAGGGGGTCCGCCAATTTCTGTCAAATTTAAAAATGTATTTTAGGGGGGGGGAGTATTAATAGGCATTAAGCATTAATGGTCAATAATAAGCTACTTTTGACAAAAATGATTTACAACGCGATTTACAAACCTTTTCGCTCCTTCTTGCTTTGTAATCTATGAAAGGGATAGTTCAGTTTGTTTGAAGAGGGCTTGTATGAGGTGCTTGTATACAGTCAGTGTACATGCAGTAGAATGCAGCCGGCACGGTTCCAGTTTGGAGAAATTGAGACCGGCCACGTCAGGCAAGTAGAGCCGTCTGCTGAGTGTGAAGGGGCCATCAGCAAAAACTTAAACAACAGAAGAAATACATTAAATGCTTCTATACTGCTCACCTGGCATAATCTAAGTCTCCACAAACCCTGAGATGCCAAGTTGACTTGAAAAGACGTCATTTACTGTCTGTTTTTAGCTGAAATCTTCACTGTAGCCAGGCTGCTAGTACAACAAGTGGAGTTGCTGCGCCTGCCTGGCTACATTGAAGATTTCAGCTAAAAACATGGTGTAAATGATGTATTTTCATGTCAACTTGGCATCTCAGGGCTTGTGGAGACTGTCCTACAACCCACATTACAAACCAAGCAAAATGTATAGGACAACATTGCCATCTAGTGGCTAGTTTCATTGACTGCACAGAATCTGGGGAACATCCTCAAATTATGAATTCATGCATATGAATGAATGCATATGCATTAATTTTTAACCAATCTGCTGTAATGTACATGTAGTCCATACTGGGGAGGGGAGAAAAGACAATAGACAGACTTCAGCTTGTACAAAATGCTGCTGAGACTGTTTACTGTACTGACCACTTATTTCAAGGGCTTTTAACTTGTTACCTTAGCTGGAGTTTGTTTTCACCACTGTTTGTTTGTTTGTTTGTTTGTTTGTTTGTTTGTTTGTCAGCCAGCAGGGTATCTCAAAAAGTGATGAACCGATTTGTACGAAACTTGGCAGAAAGGTTGGTCATGGGCCAACTTAGAAGTGATTACAGTTTTTCACAATTATTAACATGACCAGCGCTTGCGTGGAAGCGGATCTTATACCGGTGGTCGAGGTAGATAAGATACGGAGTCGCGGGAGTTCGTGTAGGCCGGCTAATTGTTGTTTAACATGCAGGCCAACCGGCTAGGTGCAGGTTATAATACGGATTCCACTGCATGTTAAGAAGCCTCTCATGTGTCTCTGCAAGTCTGCTTTACGACCAAAGCTTTTACCACAAAATGAGCATTTAAATTGCTTCTCTCCCGTGTGGACTACCATGTGTCTCTGCAAGTCTCCTTTACAACCAAAGCTTTTACCACAGACTGAGCATTTAAATTGCTTCTCTCCTGTGTGGACTACCATGTGTCTCTGCAAGGCTCCTTTACGACCAAAGCTTTCACCACAGACTGAGCATTTAAATTGCTTCTCTCCTGTGTGGACTACCATGTGTCTCGTCAAGCATCCAGGTTGACTATAACTTTTACCACAGACTGGGCATTTAAATGGCTTCTCCCCTGTGTGGACTACCATGTGTTTCTGTAAGTGTGCTTTACAACCAAACCTTTTGCCACAGACTGAGCATTTAAATGGCTTCTCTCCTGTGTGGACTACCATGTGTTTCTGTAAGTGTGCTTTACGACCAAAGCTTTTACCACAGACTGAGCATTTAAATGGCTTCTCTCCTGTGTGGACTACCATGTGTATCTGCAAGGCTCCTTTACGACCAAAGCTTTTACCACAGACTGAGCATTTAAATTGCTTGTCTCCTGTGTGGACTACCATGTGTCTCTGCAAGTCTCCTTTACGACCAAAGCTTTTACCACAGACTGAGCATTTAAATGGCTTCTCTCCTGTGTGGACTACCATGTGTCTCTGCAAGGCTCCTTTACGACCAAAGCTTTTACCACAGACTGAGCATTTAAATTGCTTCTCTCCTGTGTGGACTACCATGTGTATCTGCAAGGCTCCTTTACGACCAAAGCTTTTACCACAGACTGAGCATTTAAATTGCTTGTCTCCTGTGTGGACTACCATGTGTCTCTGCAAGTCTCCTTTACGACCAAAGCTTTTACCACAGACTGAGCATTTAAATGGCTTCTCCCCTCTGTGGACTACCATGTGTTTCTGTAAGTGTGCTTTACAACCAAACCTTTTGCCACAGACTGAGCATTTAAATGGCGTATCTCCTGTGTGGACTACCATGTGTGTCTTCAAGGTGTGTTTATAAGCAAAACCTTTACCACAGACTGAGCAAACAAATTGTTCAGTCTCAGAAGAGTCTGAAGTCTTGTCATCACTAGTTGGTTGTGAATGACTAGCTGGATATAAGGATATAAGATATAAGTTCCTGGCTGGTTCTGATATTCTACTGTCCTCTTCATCAGCTTCTGTTTTCATCTGTTCAGTTGAGCCGCTGGCTAGAGGCTCTGCCTCTCTCTTCTCCTCAGTTTGGCTTTGATGAAGCTGTGAGGACTGATGTTTCTCTTCATCATCTTCACTCTTCACGGGGACAGTAGTGAATGGGAACTGGGTGATATGGGCCTTCTCTGGCCCTTGAAGTTGCTCTCCTTCCTGACTGGTCCAGAGTACCTCCTGTTCCACTTTAATGTGCGGGGGCTCTGGGTCCTCCTGAAGCTGTTCTCCCTCCTGACTGGTACAGAGTTCCTCCTGTTCCTCTTTAATGTGCTGGGACTCTGGGCCCTCCTGAAGCTGCTCTCCCTCCTGACTGGTCCAGAGTTCCTCCTGTTCCACTTTAATGTGTGGGGGCTCTGGGTCCTCCTGAAGCTGTTCTCCCTCCTGACTGGTACAGAGTTGCTCCTGTTCCTCTTTAATGTGTGGGGGCTCTGGGCCCTCCTGAAGCTGCTCTCCCTCCTGACTGGTCCAGAGTTCCTCCTGTTCCACATTAATGTCTGGGGGCTCTGGGTATTCCTGAAGCTGCTCTCCCTCCTGACTGGTCCAGAGTTCCTCCTGTTCCTCTTTAATGTGTGGGGGCTCTAGGTCCTCCTGAAGCTGCTCTCCCTCCTGACTGGTCCAGAGTTCCTCCTGTTCCTCTTTAATGTGTGGGGGCTCTAGGTCCTCCTGAAGCTGCTCTCCCTCCTGACTGGTCCAGAGTTCCTCCTGTTCCTCTTTAATGTGCGGGGGCTCTAGGTCCTCCTGAAGCTGCTCTCCCTCCTGACTGGTCCAGAGTTCCTTCTGTTCCTCCTTAATGTGTGGGGGCTCTGCATCCTCCTGTTCCAGACGGGAGCTCCACTCCTGCTGCTCAGGGCGAATCTCTTGGAGGGCTGATAGTATGGCTGGAATACAGACATACACAAATGAAGAAAAACTGTGATTGGAAGTCTACCTAAACGTCTTAAAGTCTTTGCACACAGAGTCCGAATTGTTTGCTGCGTTTTTTTTTCCGTCATCCGGGGAAAAAAATGTCACGCACAGATACCTTGCACACTGAGTCCGATGCGTTAATTATCCAATATTCGTTGCAAAAATTAGCAACGAAAAGAAAACTAACGCGATCCTGTTGATCCAGAACAGCGGCTGGCAGTGTGTCTGTGTGGCTCTCTCTCTCACTCACTCTCTCACACACGCACGCACGCACGCACGCACACACACACACACACACACACACACACACACACACACACACACACACACACACACACACACACACACACACACACACACACACACACACACACACACACACACACACACACACACACACACACACCAAGCTGGTCTGCAATCACCCGGCACATGTCTGTCTTTTAATTCCGAATCTCTGTATTCCTGCTTTGTCATAAAAGGCTTTGTGCTGGGAGACGAAGTGAATTAACTTCTCAGACGCCATTTTTCATTGTGAATAGCAACACTACGGCGGCTCTGGGTGGTCAAACAACTGTCAGAACGCTTTTCATGGATGCGGAAAAATGCAGAAAATCGAACCTCGAAAACTGACGTAAATGTCGGACTCGGTGTGCCAATGATGATTGACACAAATGAGGTTGTATTTTATTTTTTTCGTGCGTCAATTTCGGACGAAAAAACTGACTCTGTGTGCAAAGTATTTTACCGTAACCGTTACTCCATAATTTTAACTAGAACGACCGCAACGCGGACTTATGCCTCCGCCATTAGTTCATTCTGGAGTCCAAATCGCCATTTGAGGCAAATTGGAAGAAATTCCATCAAGGCGCACCTGTGATGTTGCGTTAACAAGCTTGAAAATGGCGTTCGAGAGCTCACCTTGACCTTTGACCTTTGACCACCAAAATCTAATCAGATCATCCTTGAGTCCAAGTCGATGTTTGAGACAAGTTTGATTAAATTCCGTCAAGGCATTCCTGAGATATCACGTTAACAAGCTTGAAAATGGCGTTTGAGAAGTCACAGTGACCTTGACCTTTGACTTTTGACCACCAAAATCGAATCAGTTCATCCTTGAGTCTAAGTAGATGTTTGAGGCAAATTTGATGAAATTCCATCAAGGTATTCATGAGATATCGCGTTAACAAGCTGGAAAATGGCGTTTGAGAGGTCACAGTGACCTTGACCTTTGACCACCAAAATCTAATCAGATCATCCTTGAGTCCAAGTCGATGTTTGAGACAAGTTTGATTAAATTCCGTCAAGGCATTCCTGAGATATCACGTTAACAAGCTTGAAAATGGCGTTTGAGAAGTCACAGTGACCTTGACCTTTGACTTTTGACCACCAAAATCGAATCAGTTCATCCTTGAGTCTAAGTAGATGTTTGAGGCAAATTTGATGAAATTCCGTCAAGGTATTCATGAGATATCGCGTTAACAAGCTGGAAAATGGCGTTTGAGAGGTCACAGTGACCTTGACCTTTGACCACCAAAATCTAATCAGTTCATCCTTGAGTCCAAGTCGATGTTTGAGACAAGTTTGATTAAATTCCGTCAAGGCATTCCCGAGATATCGTGTTAACAAGCTTGAAAATGGCGTTCGAGGGGTCACAGTGACCTTGACCTTTGACCTTTGACCACCAAAATCTAATCAGTTCATCCTTGAGTCCAAGTCGATGTTTGAGACAAGTTTGATTAAATTCCGTCAAGGCATTCCTGAGATATCGCGTTAACAAGCTTGAAAATGGCGTTCGAGAGGTCACAGTGACGTTGACCTTTGACCACCAAAATCTAATCAGTTCATCCTTGAGTCCAAGTCGATGTTTGAGACAAGTTTGATTAAATTCCGTCAAGGCATTTCTGAGATATCGCGTTAACAAGCTTGAAAATGGCGTTCGAGAGGTCACAGTGACCTTGACCTTTGAACTTTGACCACCAAAATCTAATCAGTTCATCCTTGAGTCCAAGTCGATGTTTGAGACAAGTTAGATTAAATTCAGTCAAGGCATTCCTGAGATATCGCGTTAACAAGCTTGAAAATGGCGTTCGAGAGGTCACAGTGACCTTGACCTTTGACCTTTGACCACCAAAATCTAATCAGATCATCCTTGAGTCTAAGTCGATGTTTGAGACAAATTTGATGAAATTCCGTCCAGGCGTTCCTCAGATATCGCGTTAACAAACATCGTACGGACGGACGGCCGTACGGACGGATAATGCCTCCGGCCTGGCTATCGCCGGCGGAGGCATAAAAATGGTAAACCCCAAACACCACATACGTATACGTTGCCATTCAAAAGTTACGTTAAACTTTTCACACTACTGGATGGCAGCCATCTTGGAATTCTGGGTCAAAATTATGTTAAACTGTCAGAATCAGATTCTTTGTGGTTGACTTACAACGAAAAGTGTCTTCATAAATGGTTCAAAAGTCAATTTTTCAAGATTGTACCAGTGGCCATCTTGGATTTGGCCGTCTGGCAGAAAGTCCCAGGATGTTTGGGAGGGGCCTGGGGGCTATTTTAACAAAAGGCCCATAGAAGTCAAATTACTCCAAAAAATCTTAGCCAGAGAGTGGTCATGGAATTGAGGTTATAGCATCAGTTATCAGATACTGTGATTTCCTTCTCGCGTCATTAAATTCACCATTGATTAGTTACTTTAACAGTTTATGATGTTCTATATGGTATCATTGTAATCCTTGACCATGAAAACATAGGGATAGACATCAACTTTTCTGTGTTATCATGTGTGGTTCAGGAGATATGATGCAAACTACATAATTCGCTTATGGCGGAATTAAAATGGCCACCACGAGGCATTTTTGTGATGGCTTAATTTCTGAAGATTTACGGGGCCCCAAACTATATGCGTACCAAGTTTCATGCTTTTATGAAAAAGTGAACATGACTTTCACATAATCATCTGGACTAATACACAGAAATCAGGGTTTTGTCATTTATATGGGAGTAGGTTTGTTTACAGAGTGATAGCTATCCTTAAGCTACCAAATCGGCAGGGTTATCATACCAAAATATTAACTAGAGACATGTAGGAAGACAAAAATGACAAAATTGGGCAGTCACCTCAGGTGGTACCGATATGTCAAAATTTCAGCATTGGCCCATGGACCATAGACCCTTCTCATGGGGGCCATTTTGTGTCGAAAAGGCAGGATTAACACAGGTGCAAGCAAAACACTAATGAGGGTTTCAAACTTCCATGATTGGAATGTGGAAACCGTCATAAGTGTTTTGCTCGCACCTGTGTTTATTCTGCCTTTTCGACACAAAATGGCCCCCGTGAAAAGGGTCTATTACACAGCCTGGTTGAATGCTCGATTCTGATTGGTCAATCAGGGCATTCAGTGGTCTGTTATTTCTGGATAACACACCACTGTGAGGAGTATCAGACCGGTGACATGTACACAGGCCACGTCAGTCATATCAATGCGCACAAGGCATGGGAGTCCAGTCAATTTAACAAGCTCATTACGACACCCTGTGGCAAAAAAGTTTGTGTCATGATAATATGAATATGAAATATGATCGATGGACTTACCTCCATATTTTACAGCAGACGTCTGGTGGCTCTGCAGATGAGTTGCGAGGGCAGGGTACCCCCCTGTCCTGTGACAAAACGGACATTGGAAAGTGTCCAAGTCCAATCTTTTGAGCTCTGGGTGTGCTCCATCGGCGAATGTTGTGTTGTTGGTCTACAGGAGAATAAACATTCATTACAATTTTAGTGAGTTTGATATTAAACGTTCGAAAGCCACACACTACTAAATACACACTTCCCAGGCATTTTGCGGACCGACAAGCAAGCTGCTAGCTTTTTCCCCCATCCCGCTTCGCCAATGTGTGTCACTGTCAACCTGTGCAGCGCAGGTCTAGATTTTTTAGTAATACAAAGAACGTATTTCGTGTAACGTTAAGACATGTTGGGATTTTTACGAGCATATTTTTAGCTGTGTAAATTCCAAACGTTTTCCAAAGTACTGTTAATTCCAAACCTTTTCCAGGCATTCGGAGGTTCTTCTTTTGGAATTGGAATTTTCAATGACATGCTGTCTTTTGAGAGAGGTAGCCGGAGCAGCCGTAGTTGCCGGAACCGTAGCTGTCGTCGAAGCGGTCAGCACTGTAGTTGCCGTTGCTGGAACTGGAGGAGACGTAGCTGTTGTTGCAGCTGCTGTTGTTGCAGCTGAGGTTGCTGTAGCAATGGTGGCCGGAGGCGGAGCCATGCATCGAGCGTGGCAGCTTTTAAAGTGATTAAGGAACAGCTCCCTTTTCACAATGATTCGGGGGCAAAAGCCACAGTGATAATGAGGGCTGGCCACACAGCCAAGGTGGCATTTATAGACATTAAATCCTAAAGGAAAGACAGAAAGTGATTTAGAAGATTCTAGAAACATACAAAACATTTTTTTTTTGTAAATACATAATTATCAGTGTTGCAAACACATTTCTATCTTGTGGCCATCCACAATGATACAGTATGTAGGCTATTGATTTGAAGAAACAGTATACCATCTCTCACAGACATGAGAGAACGAGAAATAAACGCAGGCTGTGTGGTGTGTGGGACACACATCGGTGAGTTAATTTTTTCATATTGCCTTCATGCAAGGAAAATACAGCCTGTGTATTTGATACTGAATCCAAGTGTATGAACTATGCACTATGTGTTTAATATTAGGGATGCACGATATATCGTCAATCATATCGGTATCGGCCGATGTTAGTCATTTTTTAACATATCGGTCATATCGGTATCGGTCAAGATGTTGCAATGTTAATATCGGTTATCATCATCAGCCAAATTCTTCACATTGATATGAAATAATGCAGTAAATCTATGATTTATGGGCTTTTCCAAAGGCTTTGCAAATAAAGAAATGCATAACTTTTTCAAATTCAGTGTTAACATGTGTTTTTCAGTATGTACAAAATGTGATGATCATAAAATTGTGGTTTTATACAGATCATATCGACATCGGTAAATATCGGTTATCGGCCATAACAGCAATGTTAATATCGGTTATCGGCATCGGCCAAAATTTTCATATCGGTGCATCCCTATTTAATATCCAATCCAATCCTATCTTTTTTTCCCCTGATTC
The DNA here is from genome assembly GCF_964638095.1 of Poromitra crassiceps. Taxonomy (NCBI): domain Eukaryota; kingdom Metazoa; phylum Chordata; class Actinopteri; order Beryciformes; family Melamphaidae; genus Poromitra; species Poromitra crassiceps. Next base: position 86,983,270 of record NC_139625.1, on the reverse strand, counting down.
CCCACCCGCATTTTCTCCCCAATAGACCCTTCTCACGGGGGCCATTTTGGGTCGAAAAGGCAGGGTAAACACAGGTGCAAGCAAAACACTAATGAGGGTTTCCAAATTCCAATCATGGAAGTTGGAAACCCTCATTAGTGTTTTGCTTGCACCTGTGTTTACCCTGCCTTTTCGACCCAAAATGGCCCCCGTGAGAAGGGTCTATTGCACTTGGCCAATTTTCCCATCCAATCCTATCCTTAACAAACAACACTCCCCCGCCGCGCTCCGCAGCAATATTGTCCATTTTAAACCGGTCCATGGTGCAAAAGAGTTTGGGAACGCCTGCCTTAAGGAAGCATGGAGACCATTCAAAATTCTGTAATTATGATGATGGCACAATTCAAACCGGATCAAAACCGTAACGTATCTCTCCGTTCACCACCATTCATATTTTTTCACACGCTGGTACAGGGAGAAAAGCAGGAAGTGACGTTCACTTTGCCTCTCTATGATAGATGGACTTACCTCCATATTTTACAGCAGACCTCTGGTGCCCCCCCTGCATATGAGCCACAAGGCCAGGGTACCCCCCTACCCTGTGACACAACGGACACTGGAAAGTGTCCAAGTCCAGTTTTTTTAGCTCTGGGCGTGCTCCATCTGGGAATGTAGTTCTGTTGGTCTACAGGAGAAGAACATATAATTACAATTTTAGTGAGTTTGAGAGACCACTTTGAGACCCACTGGTCTAAAGCACACAGAAGCCATTGAAAAGGTTGTATTTATTTTAAAGTCTTGGAACGGAGCATTCTAGTGCTGGGGTTTTCAAAGTGTGGGACTGTGGGCCTTCCCCCAGACAAAGTTTGGAAAAAGGTGCCCCCCTCACTCAATTGCTGGAGGCCTATTGGATCATGATTGTGTTATTTGATCCCATAGACACTCAACAATTGAGCCCTCCTTGGAGCCCCCCTGGGGAGGACCCGCCTCCCACTTTGAAAACCTCTCATGTTGTATTTAAGTATCTTTGCTACACTTCATTGTGACACATCGAGCCACATTATGCAAATCGATGTATTTTCATAGTCGAAGACATCAACGTGAATCGCCCTACCCATGGTTTACCGTGTTATTATGACCCGTTACAATGGCTGCCATGAAAAAGGTCTATGTAGCTATGGCAGGTGTTGTGTCAAACTCTGTGTACCCCTACCGCTAAGGCTCAAAACTAACTACGGTATTTAGTGAGTTTTATCCGTAGAAAGAATTCTAGATGTGAAAGGCAACTTTCATGACTGTCTAGTTGTATTTTGAAGATGGCGGAACAGAACCTAACCTGATGCTGTAATGCATGATGTTTTGGAAGAGCAGTGCCTTTGGAGGTGCATTCTGAGGTTCTTCTTTTGGAGTTGTGTATAAAAACAATTTGTCTTTTGAACTTTGAAATAAATATTTTGGGGGCTATGGAAATATGATGGCCTGTTGATGGAGCTGTTGTCGTCGCTGTAGTTGCCGGAGCGGTCGTCGTTGTCGGAACTGTTGGAGATGTAGCCGTCGCGGCCGTAGTTGCCAGAACAGTAGCCGTCGTAGAAGCAGTCAACGCTGTAGTTGACGTTGCCGGAACTGGAGGGGACGTAGCGGTCGTTGCAAGCGCCGTCGCTGAGGTTGCTGCAGTAGCCATCTTCTTCAGGGCCGTGAATATAGTGTGGCAGTTTTTAAAGTGAGTATGGAACAGCTCCTTTCTCACTATGATCCGGTTGCAAAAGCCACAGTGATAATGACTGCTAGCCGCACAGGCAAGGTGGCATTTATAGACATTATATCCTAAAAGAAAGACAGAAAGTGATTTTGAAGATTCTAGAAATATACAAAAATAATCTATTTTTGTAAATACATCATTTGAAAAAAGGTGTTTGTGAGAGATCATGTCACTGACAATAATATATTTTTCAGAACAGAGAGGGTCCATGCCTATATAACCTAAACTTTTGCAGAGTGGATGTGTGATAATCCTCAAATTGTGCTCTTAAACCCACATTTGGTTATTATTCCTGCATTAGTAACAGGTCAGAACATGAAGATAAATCTAATAAAGCTCACACAAACATCAAATGAGCCCACAATGTGTGAGCTAAAACTAATTGACATCACTTACCTCCATATTTTACAATAGACGTCCTCTGGTGGCCCTGTAAATGAGCCACAAGGCCAGGGTACCCCCCTACCCTGTCACACAACGGACACTGGAAAGTGTCACAGTCCAACTTTTTGAGCTCTGGGCGTGCTCCATCTGGGAATGTAGTTCTGTTGGTCTACAGGAGAAGAACATGTCATTACAAGTTTAGTGAGTTTGATATTGGAAATACTTAACTCCAAACAATGGACTGGACTGTATTAGCCTATTAGACATTTTCACCTCAACCATTTTGTGTAAAGACAGGGAAGTAACACGGGTGCAACCAAAACATTAATGAGGGTTTCCAACTTCCAATCCATTTAGAGTTACTAGGCTAAATTTTGGCGAGGGGAAAAAAGGGGTCCACTTTTTCACAGCCTAATGTTGGCAGGTGTGTGTGTGTGTGTGTGTGTGTGTGTGTGTGTGTGTGTGTGTGTGTGTGTGTGTGTGTTTGAACCATTAGCCTGGGGGGGAGGGGTGATTGTTGGTATCTTCAGTGGAAGTTGTCCCTCAGAAATTTGGTTTGGTACATAATGGTACTTGGTCTGAAAAGTTTGGGAACCCCTGATCTAATAACATATAAAAGGGCAAACCTACATAGCATTTTCGCATTTTCCCCAGACACCGTCGGCCTGACAGCATTCATATTTGGCACGGTCGGGTACCGGCAGAGGTGCCGAGCAGACGGTGACAGGGCCAGATTTTTTAATTAGGTAATTATGGACGGTAGGGTGTCCGGGTAGTGTAGCAGTAGATTCCCTGCCTACCAACACGAGGGTCGCAGGTTCGCATCCCCGTGTTACCTTCGGCTTGGTCGAGCGTCCATACAGGCACGATTTGCTGTGTCTGCTGCGGGTGGGAAGCTGGATTAGGGGTATGTGTCCTGGTCGCTGCACTAGTGCCTTCTCTGGTCAGTCAGGGCAGAAGGGAACTGGTGGGAATAGCATGATCCTCCCATGTGCTATGTCCTGTCCAGTGAAGCTCCACACTGTCAGGTGAAAAGAAGCGGCTGGCATGGGGGCTGGCAAGCATGGTGCTAGTCTAGGGGCAGCAGGGGGGAAATTGGCTAAGTACAATTGGGGAGAAAATGGGGGGGAAATCTGAAAAAAAAAATCAAAATAAATAAATAACCCTGACGATTAACACATTCACTGCCAGCCGTTTTTCAATACTGTAGTTAGCTTCTGCCAAGGTTTTTTTTTGAGGATTCTGGCTCATCTTTCAAGAGCCGAGGATTCGTTTCTGTTAGGATTTTGTGAACACACAATATCTCAAAAGAACTAATAGAATGTGTGCTTTCTCTGTCTAAAAGAGTTAGTTTGTAGAGTTAGTAGTTATGTAAGCATTAGCAGTTGAATACAGCATGGTTTCAGCGTCTGAAAATTTATTCTGAGATAAATGGCTTTTTGTGAAATTCGATAGAACAGTCACTTTAACCATTCATTTTTGGCATCAGTAAGACGTCAGACATCTAAACAATAGTTTTGAACAGTAATTTCCTCCATAACAGCAGGAAACACCCCTCTCCTTCAAACTCCTCCCTCCGTGTGTGTCTTCTTGGCTGCAGCGGGCGTGTCACAAGCTCGTTTCTGTTGCTGCTGCTGCTGTGCCTGTCTGCTGGCGGCCGCTGGGCAAGTCTGGATGGGCTCGCTCGTTTCTTGCGGTTTCGGTTGAGAGCTTTGATGAAGCTTTTGCGATTCTGGTCTTATTTATGCTGCGTGTTTCAAAGTGTGTTCCACCCGTAATCTATTATGCAAATTTGCAATCCCTCACCGCCAGCAATCAGCGCGAAAGCGAAAGCGTTTTCGCCAATCCATTCTACAGTATGAGAATGGTTTCATCGCGCGTTCCCCTGCAGTTTTGGCTCTGCTTTTTCTAGTCTGGGAGAGCACTGTCGCCACTTAGTGGGTCGGTGGAATGGGTTGTACACGTTCGGTGGCTCCAATATTTATATAAGAGATGTAAAAGGGTTAGATGCACATCCCACGGTCAAAAAAAAACAAACGTCATTTTTGACGTATTAACACGTCATTGGCAGTCAACCGTTGGATTTTTTTTGACGTATTAACACGTCATTGGCAGTGAACGTGTTAAATGGCCAAAAACAGCCAATTAGTCATAGCATTACCGACAGCAGCCAGCAGGTGACGCACACACAAATTACGATTAGTGATAGATAGCACTACCCACACCAGCCAGCAGGTGACACCACACACCCACCCACAGACCGACAGTGATTGCATGGACCAATGAGCACTATAGGGTTGCACACGATATGCCCAAATCATATTGCGATTGTACTGACAGATATTGCAATTGCGATATGATTTCAGTGGGAATGCTCATTTTTGCATTTCATTTTCTTACTCACACACCCCCACACAAATGTGTAAAATATGTTCATTAACCATTTTGTTGAAGTTTGGCATTCTCACCTGAGTTCTGTGTGCCACCTTTTCTTTTTCTGCATCCACACCGGCTGAGCGACCGGATGTTGCCTCTTCATTCTCTTCCTCTCTCTGAGCTCCAGTTGCAATCTTTTCTTTTTCTGCGTCAACAGCGGCTGAGCGACCGGATGGTGCCTCTTCAGTCTCTTCCTCCATGTGAGCTCTGGTTGCCATCTTTTCTTTTTCTGCGTCAACAGCAGGTGAGCGATCGGATGATGCCTCTTCAGTCTCTTCCTCCATGTGAGCTCTGGTTGCCATCTTTTCTTTTTCTGCGTCAACAGCGGGTGAGTGATCGGATGATGCCTCTTCAGTCTCTTCCTCCATGTGAGCTCTGGTTGCCATATTTTCTTTTTCTGCGTCAACAGCGGCTGAGCGACCGGATGGTGCCTCTTCAGTCTCTTCCTCCATGTGAGCTCCGGTTGCCATCTTTTCTTTTTCTGCGTCAACAGCGGGTGAGTGATCGGATGGTGCCTCTTCAGTCTCTTCCTCCATGTGAGCTCCGGTTGCCATATTTTCTTTTTCTGCGTCAACAGCGGCTGAGCGACCGGATGGTGCCTCTTCAGTCTCTTCCTCCATGTGAGCTCCGGTTGCCATCTTTTCTTTTTCTGCGTCAACAGCGGCTGAGCGACCGGATGATGCCTCTTCATTCTCTTCCTCTCTGTGAGCTCCGGCTGCCATCTTTTCTTTTTCTGTGTCAACAGTGGCCGAGCGACCGGATGGTGCTTCTTCCTCTCGGTCTAGTCTCTTCAATCTCTCCAATATTGGCTTCTCCTGCACTGATGAGGTTGTTAACAAGAATGATGGTGCTGTAGACACAGACAGTTCTGACGAGGAAGAAGAGAATGGTGCAGGTTCTGTGGGTACCGAGGGGAGCAATGGTTCTTCTCCCAGACCAGGCAGAGGAATGTTCCCTGCTGAATAAAGAGGCACTCCATCAGTGATGGACTCCGTCACTGATGTTAGATCCATGGGTTCAGTTAGATCCATGGGTTCACTAGATCCTTTGCACTGAAACACATAATAGGAACATATTTTAACATTTACTCAGCATTGATAACATTAGCAAATTACATGCAGTAGCAACTCAAAAATGCAGGATTATTTTTTGCCATACTACTAATATGTAGCCCTCAGATGCTGTAGAAGCTAAGCCAATGCTTTTTAAGCATTTCTTGTTTCTTGTTAATCTTCCTTGTTTCCATAACACATTTCCAGTAGCAAACAAACAACAAAACAGGTAACTTAGGCACTGCAGCAATGATCAATTGCTCTTATGACATCACTGATGATGTCACAATGCCTATGACATCATCAGCGGGACAAAAATGTAAACTGGACAGAGAACATTGCCTACTTGCTCCCTTTTGTAGAGATAGATAGATAGATAAATAGATTCCTGTACTTTATTTCCACCCCCTCAAAATCCAAGCACTTCAAGGCATTGCTTCAAGGACCTTGTATGAACCCTGGTTATTGGATCCCACTGTTTTGTCTTGTTAAGACCCGCCTTACTCTTCCTGATTGGCTTACCCTGATATGCTTACCCAGAGCTATGCTTACCCTAAGCTTAACCAATCATCACTCCTCATGCCTAAACCAAACCAATCAGAGGCAGAGTAGGACGGGTTTTTACCAAGAAAAACAGTGGGATCCATATTATTATTATTATGGGACTCATCTTTCACGGTTTAACGATGATAATAATAGTTCACATTACCTCTTCTGTGAAGTTCGACTCCATGGCACGATGCTGGATGAAATCAGAGGCAATCTAGCACGGAAACTATGGGAGGTAACGTTACAGAAACTCCAGCCTCTGTCCCGCCTGTAAGGTTATCGGCGCTCCTACCTTTCAACTTTCTCTTGGCATGTAACGTTACATATCTGTTCCGCAGATATTTCCATTTTTGATGACAGACATTTTCATATTTTCCGAGTTTGTGCGATTCGTCGCCAGGAGTTAAACGCCCTTTCCGTCTTTATATTACATGTGGGTAATGACCATTGACTGTAAATATCTACTCGCACAAGCGTCCATTTTTGTAATTGGAGGAGCTGGAGCACAGGAGCATGCGCAGTATTGTTCTTCTCGTTTTATGGCGGATTGTATCTTTGACTTTGAAGGTACCATACCGCCACCTACTGTACCGGAGTATTATCTTGGTAATATATTTTACATTAGTCAAACCATTATTTAAGTGAAGTGTTTGCCATTGAATCTCCCATCTGCTCATCATTCAAACTTGTGTAAGAGACATCAGGCACGCATCATGCTGTGCTAGCCCCGTCAGAACGCTTTCGGCAAGCTAAATAGTTCTGACGGGGCTAGCATCATGCGAGACTTGAGCAGAAGAACGCGAGATTTCTGTGGCGGTAGCCAAGGAAACGGCGAAGAGTTTTTGAACCATGGATTTACCTCAGCCGATCAGAAAACGTTTAGGAGATTTCTCACGAAATGTATTTATTGACCACAGTCGTACCCAACTAACCCCGGAAGACCATGCCGTACACGGTGACGGTGAGGGGAAAAAACAGTTGTGGACGTGAGTGTACGAGCTAGCATTTATTAAGCTAGCCAACACTAGGCGTCAGAGTTTACTTTCTTTCTTTACTTCCTATATATTTTACAACGGTAGCCGTAACTTAGCGTTACATTTTTGCTTTAACCACATTTCCCTTTTTGCACATCTTTGTTTTCAGACAGAAAGGTTGTGTCCAGTCTCACACTCCAGATGTCTCTGTACTTCAACATGTGGTTCTTCCCCTTGTGGTGGATCAGCGAAGTCGTGATGCTGGACCTTAAGGTACACACACACACACACACACACACACACACACACACACACACACACACACACACACACACACACACACACACACACACACACACACACACACACACACACACACACACACACACACACACACACACACACACACACACACACACACACACACACACACACACACAGGTGTGAACCACCATTCATATTATTAAGTCTTGGCTTGGCAGAGAACAGAGGTCAGTTCACCGAACCATGGGTGTATTACTGAACCCCATAAAGCTTAATCTAGGCAACACCTCAGTTTCGCCTAACCAATAAAAACAAAGATTTAGGAAGGAAATAACTACATCCCCAAATTAATTGAAAACGTATTTGGTCATAAACAGACAGTACACATCGGCAGAGTATAACCATTCTGACTGATCCTATATTCTCACTAGCAAGGAAGAGGGAGAGTCAAAGCGAGACAATCAGTTGTATAATACAAGAGGCTGCATGTATATTTTATGTATTTTCTGATTACATGTCTTGTGTTATTGTTGTGATTTCCACCAGTATCCTGCCCTGCCAGACTACTACAAGTTCATCCTCATAACTGTTCTCATCTTGATGACTCTGATTGAGCCCATTCGACTCTACCTTGGCTATGTTGGGAACCTGCAAGAAAAGGTAGCATAAGCATACATGGACACACAAACACAAAAATAAACATGCATTATTTATCGGGTGTGTACAGCTGATGTGGGAGGGGTCAGCAGAACACACGAAACCCATAGACAACGATGGTTTCTCTAACAGGAGGTGAAAACTAGAATAGACGTTTTGCTCTCCTTATTTTCTGCCTCTATTTGTTGAAGGTCCCCGAGTTGGCTGGTTTCTGGCTGCTGAGCATCCTCCTGCAGTTCCCACTGATCCTTTTCCAGCTTTTCAATGAAACCATTATCATACTGCCCATGGAGAGGGCAGTTCACATAGTTCTCGCAATGTTCGTACTCACACAGGTAAGATTGCTTTCCACGGTCCACCTGAAAGTTGAGTGTTGGTAGTTCTACACTTTCCAGTCTGAGCATTACACATAACTGAGATTATCTTTCCAGTTTATTGTTTGCTGATTCTCGTTCTTTATTCATTCTCTATCCTGTTTCTTCCTCCTTAAATCACCCAGGCTCTCTCTGGTTTTTTGGCATTGCGAGAGAAGGTCAGACACACAGGAAGCCAATTCCATCTTCGACAGTTTGACTGAAGTCTGAAACTCTTACCCTGATTGCCTTGTTCGCCACCTGTCTGCAAAAGCATTGTTTCATCCTTTAAGTTCAGTAAATGGGGCACTTTCTTTTCCACAATGACTTCAAAGAGCCTTTGTAAAAAGTTTGCACATATTTATTTTTGTATTTTATTGACATTTTGGACAACATGTTTGCAGTTTTTATAGTGTCAATAAATGAATTGTATATAGCATTCTGCCTGTCTCATCTACAGTATTACTATCTGTCAGTTAAAATAATGAAGACTGTTTGTAGGTATACTCTGAGAGTTCAAGTATGAGGGTTTGTCAAAAGACTCGATTTTATCATGATTTATATCACAGTCAATTGACTGTAATTTTTATGAATCTACAGGGATAGAGGATATTGCACAGTATAATTTATCTAAGTTCCATCATGGTCACATTGCTTATTTCATTATTGATTAATCTGTCAATTATTTTCTCGACTAATCGATTAATCGTTTGGTCTATAAGATGTCACAAAATGGTGAAAAATGGCTTTTTCCCAAAACCAACATCCAGAACCCAACACAAAGATAATCAATTTACTGTCATAGAAGACTAAAGAAACCAGAAAATATTCACATTTACGAAGCTGGAGTGAGAGATTTTTCTTTTCTTAAAAATTAGTCTAACGATTCATTATAAAAAAAATAGATGGTGATTAATTTTCTGTCGATTGACTAATCGATTAATCAACTAATCGTTGCAGCTCTTCCACAGAGGTTCATATTCCTGACCAGAGAAAATGAGAGAATGAAAATGTATTTATCATTGTCAGCTGTCAAACATTGTGCCCTACAGTGGGGCAGATTGTGACAGCCTTTTGACCGTTTGCTCCTCTGGAGTCCTACTTGGTTGGCTTTCTCTCCCAGGGTGAGAGAGTGTGCTGTCCTTAGCCAGAGTGAGCCTCTGAGGCCGACTGACAGTGTGGTAACAGGAAGGTGGAGGGCCTGTCTGGGTGAGGCCTGTAGTCCTGGACAATGGAGGTAATACAGCCAATTCCTTCTTCTCTTCCATGGTCTCCTCGCTCGCTCTGAGGAAATTTAGGAGGGGGGCATTGAAGAACATTGGCTACAATACCATAAAATAGGTAGGATACATAATAATACTGAAGATCATGGATTAATCAGGATAATTCCAGATTTTTGAGTAAAGTTTGCAAAATGTACTCTAAATGAAATGCATCTCACAATTTCTTATACCTTTGGTTGTAGCTTGCACTCCCAGCTGTCACAGTATCTCCCAGCTCTTGCCCGAATGTTGGCTCCATCTGTTTCACCCTCTTATGTCTCATCCTTTGAACTGCGATACCAGCCTGGCCATTCAACAAACTGAGAGAGAGAAAGGGTGTGTGAGAGACCGGGGTGTGGGGTTGATCAGTGACCAAGAGAAAGTATGGTAGTGACATACTCAACATACTCAATCAGTGATAAAAAAAAATACATAAACCTTTTTCCTCTAGGGTCTGTGCCCCTCAGTCCACGCAGGAATGAGTTGGCATCTGGTTCAGTTTGTAGTGGGTGGTCAGGGGTGAGATCTCTGTGGTCCTGCTCACTGAGAGGCAGACCTCTCAACAATGACACAACTAGATAAATGACAAAATCAGGTGAAAAAGAAGATGAATCGAGCTCAGCTAACGGTGCAGTATATGCACTATATATGTTTGTTTTTTTGTTTTTATTTGTCAAAAAGGAAACAAGCTTTCTAATTGATATGGACATTTTCCTCAACTCTATTCCTCATCATCATTACAGTACATATATCATGTAAGTATGTCATCATTGTGTATATGGGCGTGCAACCTTCCATGGCATCTCCTTCCTGTTCCTGGTGCCGCTGTTTGCTTTTGAGAGTGCCTGTGTGTGAGGTGGAGGACGAGTCCTCGGGCGCAAAGTAGCGTGCCGAGAGCCGTGAACTTGAAGCATTTCTGTGAAGCTGCTGGGCGTCGGACTGACCGGGGTAGACGCTTGATATGAGGCACTTTGTTGGAACAATCTCTGGAACCACCTTGAAGTAGATGCCCGATGGAGACCTGCTGCCACATGAGAAACATAGTATTTCTTTTACATTCATTTTACACAGCTGGAAATTCTTCATATTTATCATCTGGCACAATTACAACATTACAACACAATTGTCCACATATTAGGGGGCTGCTATATCGTATCACTATCGATGTATCGTTACAATTCATTATATTGTCAAAAATTAATATTGTGATATTGTAATAATGGCAATATTCCGACTTGTTGATGTAATGATGTCACACCATTACACTACATAATGAGGTACGCCCACCAACAACAAGCATGGCTGAAAGCAGCAGTGGAGGAGTTCATTCCAAAAAGGGGAGTGACTTCAGTAGTGCAGAAGTGGTTTGGTCACAAAAGAGCATGTACAACAAACCATGGTCATATTTGAAGGCAAACTGTTAAGTTTATGCAGACATAGAAAACTATAACACTTATTTTGTTGCAATTGTATGTTCTCATATTGAATATATTTTTTCAAGAATATCGTTATCGCAGAAATACCCTGAAAAATCGTGATATTATTTTAGGGCCATATCGCCCACCCCTACCACATATTAGGATGGAAATATCAAAATATTCTTAAACTATTAAACCCCCCCGGGCCCCCACTCTTCCCATGTGTTTATCAATAATGATCAGATTTACTGTGATTTTTACCTGTGGGTTGATGTAAGTGAAGCTGGTAGCCTACCTGAAAGAGAGATTATACATTTCACTACAAGAGAGCTACTGAAAAATAATGAAAAGTTTGACTTTGTAATATAAATCAAATTAAGGATCATGTCTAGAACAACATGCAGACCAACCTTTGAAGCTTTTACGGGAGACAAAGGGCTGTACGGGCTGCTGCTGCTCCATGACGTGTGGCCGAGGTGGAAGCAGGGCGCTCAAGTGCAGCAGCTGAGTTGAACATTGACCCTTTCCCATCTCCTCTGGTTCCTCTGTGAAGGCCAAAGCCAAACTTATACTGTATCATACTACTAGACCTCACCTCATGTCTTAGTGGTTGAATAGACCCCTGAGTGTTGGTCTAATGTAGTGGACAATCAAGTACTTGTATTTTATCAGTCCCTACCATGCCTCCTCTGTATTTGCAAGCTATCTCTAGAAAGACTGACTTTCCTAAATGTACAGTACCTGAATGAGGGGACACAGTTGCATATGTGCTGAGCTGTGGATACACTTTGGCCCTGCGATGAAGGTATTCGGCCCTCATAGCTTCCAGGCATTCATTCTAAAACACAGAAAACATCATGCATGGGCAGATGACAGCGCCATCAATCAAAATCAACATCCAACAGGTTGAATTACAAATGTGTTTCAGTTTGGGGAACTGACCGTTTTGTCAGTGATTGGTCATTTTCAGATTCTCATTAGATGGATCATTACTTCCTCAGTACACTTTTAGCAGTCATCATTACCTTGACAGGCTCACCGCCCTGCCACGGGGTCACACGACCGATCCCTGGTAGCCTACTGGTTCAGTATGTGGGGCTGGTAGCCTACTGGTTCAGTACGTGGGGCTGGTAGCCTACTGGTTCAGTACATGGGAGCTGGTAGCCTACTGGTTCAGTATGTGGGGCTGGTAGCCTACTGGTTCAGTACATGGGAGCTGGTAGCCTACTGGTTCAGTATGTGGGGCTGGTAGCCTACTGGTTCAGTATGTGGGGCTGGTAGCCTACTGGTTCAGTACGTGGGGCTGGTAGCCTACTGGTTCAGTACGTGGGAGCTGGTAGCCTACTGGTTCAGTACGTGGGGGTGGTAGCCTACTGGTTCAGTACGTGGGGCTGGTAGCCTACTGGTTCAGTACGTGGGGCTGGTAGCCTACTGGTTCAGTATGTGGGGCTGGTAGCCTACTGGTTCAGTATGTGGGGCTGGTAGCCTACTGGTTCAGTATGTGGGGCTGGTAGCCTACTGGTTCAGTACGTGGGAGCTGGTAGTCTACTGGTTCAGTACGTGGGGGTGGTAGCCTACTGGTTCAGTACGTGGGGGTGATACTGGCCATAACCAAGACTTGGGATGCCAGTAAAGCCTGCGCCATCCTCCTCTGCTGCGGCTGCAAAAAGTCATGTAGTGGGCGCTGCAAATGAATCCGTTGCACCTCAAAATGTGGGTGTGAGAGTACCTGTACCAACAATGATGGTCAAGATGACAATATTTAAGTAAGGAGTCATTACTCAAATATTGCACTGAACAATTGTATTATTTTATTGTGTTGTTCTTTTGTTTCTGACATGTTATTATTTTGTTAAAAAAAACACCTTGGTCAATTTTGATGACATTAAAATGTTATGCTGAGGATTGATGCACATTATTGGCTATTAGCTGTATCAATAGTTCTACCCTTCTATTTGTATAATTGTTTCAATAAAATGTACATCTATAGGGTGTTTCTTTTCACAAGTTTGATCTTAATTTGTTCCTCCATACAATCTGTGTGAAAATGTAGCCTATGTAAAATTAAATTTGTCTTGTCGGATAGCGGCCATATTGGTAATTGGCAAGTTCAATTGGACTCATGTCGTATTCACCGTAAACACGATCCCAAATGAAAGGCTCATATTTTATTATTTGCTCTGGCAGATCATTCATAACCTTGCTTGCAAGATGGATAACCTCGCGAGATCAAAAGAGATTCTCTCGACGTATACATCTTGTCATGCACAGGCAGTTAAGATGATTGGTCGAACCATGCCGGCCCGACGAATCAGCGGCAGCCGTAGGCGGGCTCAGGCTCGTCTGGGCAAGTAGTGGGTACATGGTCTTTGTAGTTCTTTTCACTCGTCAACATGGCTGCCGCCGCGGAAGTGACAGGCAGTCTGAATGAAATTGAATGTAACGTTCCCAATTCTATGTATTAAATTCTAAAAAATGACCCTCAACATTTGGGAAGGCTAAGCCACACAACTAGTTCGTTATAATCTAACTAAATGCTTTGAAGGCGACTTTACGACCGTGAGGACTCAATCAATGAATTCCACGGAGATCAGGCACAGGCACCTTCGGCGATCTGATTGGTTGTAGTTAACACCCACCAGCGGTGATAGACAGATGGGTCATCCAATCACCTGCCAAGTAGCTTGGAAAAAGTGCCCGCCTCCGTCAGCGGGTCTGGTTACTGCATTCCCAGATCGACTGGTTTAGTGAAACGTATGTGGAGCTATACCGTCCATCTGGCAGCGTCAGGTTAGATCATTCGTGGTACTGACACCAAAAAACATACAATGAAGAACTGAAGGTTGTTCCATTGCAATGTCAACGCACAGAAAATCTGCCATTTTGGCCTGAAGGAGATACAGCTGATTGACTGTCATGGTTCTGTGCTCTTGTCTGAGCCTAGTCTGGGTAAACCCAGCCTCCACGTGACCTCTATGTGCTATCAGTCACAAAGTCACAACTGTGACGTCACGTTGAAGGCTGGGTTTACCCAGGCTAGCTGAGCCTGGTCTTCTACCTGTACTGTTCTATTTGTTAAGCACCTTGAGATAACTCGTGTTATGATTCGGTGCGATATAGATATAAAATTGATTGATTGATTGATTGTCCAAGGAGGTGTTTTTTCCAGGCCAAAATGGCGGCAGCATGTTGTCAAAACAGTACCAGAGTTTTGACTCTTGCCTTCAATACTCTTTGCTGACACTGCCTCGTATTCTACTTCAGTTAGTTTCCTACATTTCCCAGAATGATTTTCAAAAACTTCTGATAAGATGACATTTTAATGTGTTCATACAATAGAAAAAATGTTATTAAATCAAATAAAATGGCATTTTATTTGGATAGTGTAACGTTGACCCAACTTCTATAGCGTAGCTATGACATAATTAAAGATCTACTGTGTTTCTTATGAGATTTAACTTTTTGACAGGATTTCAGAATGGACGTGACTTTCTTCATGTTTGTTGTCATGTCAAAGCTCTGCCACTAGGAGGCATTCTAGGCTTATTCATAAAATGAGCTTCAGATGCACGTTTTTTACATGCTCTTTAATGACTTGAATCCTCATTTTGAATACCTGCACTTCACTGTCAAGCTTTTCTTTGTTTAGACTTAATTTAGGCAATGTAGGAATTGAGGCATACTTCCTAATTTTCAGCTAAATTCACAGCAAACAGCGAACATTCTCCTTTAATCTGGAGGTTAGACAATATCATCCTATTAATTGACTCAAATAACAGGCGATTCTCATCCATCAGATGAGAACTGGGGTATGTCCATAGACTGTAAGGTCACATGGAGATAATAGAGGGGATAGGCTACTTGAGAGAAGGGGAAAATCGAAACATATAAGACCATGAAAATAAATTAAACGTAAATAAACAAAAAATAAATCTGCTCAGGAGATACTCTTTCACTCCATTCCTTATTTTGTAAAGTTATATTCTTCAAAAAGGTGGATTATCAGTGATTCATTGCATCATAGGCTATAGTTTTCTCTTGCAGTTTTCTAAGCAAAATGTATTTGGGTAAAATGGGTACTTGGATTCAGACATCAGGGAAAGGGGCTACTTGGATAGAATACTATGAATATGCAGTTTGTAACTAACTACCTGAACTGTAAGTGACCCAAAGTAGTTCACTACTGAACAGGCTCGGGAAGTAACTGATTACATGTAATCTGGTTACTGTAATCAGGATACACAAAGGGCTTACAGTCCTTACAGTTAGCCTACAGAAAACAAATGTAATCAAGATTACAGTTACATTTAGTGAAAATTACTTAGCAGGATTACAATTTAAAAATTGTATTCTATTTATTGTATATTGTGTATTTATCCAAGTGGCTGTGCACTAAATATTGCCTCTCCTTATTGTCTACTTTATGTTTGATATCATATGGTGCAAACCTAAAAAACCCTGGAGAATAAAAACATGCTTAAAAGGACCAGTGCACCCAACAAAATAAATGACTATAGAAACCAGATAATATAAGTCCACTGTAATCCAAAGAAAATATTATTATTATTGTATTAGGTAGGCGACACTAGATAGATTGGCTGAAAACCTGCTGTAACGAACACATAAAGTCTGAAATTAGTAGCTAAAGTATTACAGGAAAGATTTCCTCCTGAGGAGCATGCAGGAAATGTGTTCAAAAGTAATCCAAAAGTAATGGGAAGTAATCAGTTAGCCTACATTACTTTTATGTTGTGATACTTGGATTACATTACTGATTACAATTTTAACAGTTAGGACTATTAGTAGGCTAATTGTATCAGATTACATTTTTTAAGTTGCCTAACCCGCTCCCAACCCTGCTACTGAAAAAGCTACTGAGATTTGAATGCAGTTAAACTACCACCCAACTACTGCAAACTGTAGTGGAAAAAGTGTTTAGTAGGCCTATATCTTTAAGATGAATTTAACGAACTAACTTAAACTACTCACCAACACTGCACAGCGACCACTGGCCCCGGCTCCGCTGGTCTGATGCTCGGCATACCAATGAGCCTCCAACAGAGGAAACATCCTCGAACAAACACGGGCTGGCTGGAATCATGACAAGGCTGTCTGTCATTAATCCACAAAAAGGGGGGACACAGAGCTGAGCTGTTTTAAGGGCTTTTATAACTTGATATATCTTGACTGGCATGTTCACATAATAAGACTATAGGCTATTAGAAGAATAAAACAATGTTAAATGATATTCTTCATATAAATGCAGTTCCACTGAAGACCACAGGGTGTCAGGATGGGGCCGCCTCGGCTCGGTATTTACTTGCTAACCTTTTGCATTGGCTGAAGCCCGGAGTGAAAAGACTTCTTTACCAGCCCCTCTCAGCCTGGATACGAGCAGTTCACCGTGTGAAAAGACGTTTCACAGCAGGGCTAAATGCATGCACACAAAAGGCCCCAGCGAGGATCGAACTCGCGACCCCTGGTTTACAAGACCAGTGCTCTACCACTGAGCTATGGAGCCGGTCTGTGTGCTGCAAACAGCGTCCTTAATTTCTGTGAGAACTAGTCATGGCTGACTGAAATGGTCGATATATGATGATAGTGCAAATGATTCCCTCGCGTTTTGATGTCAAATACCCGCGGTAACTTTACATACATGATGACACCATGTAGTTTTCTTTAGATCTAACGCTAAACGAGAACCAGCGGGCCAAACAAGAAGCAAAGCTGTGCTCTGCTCTGCGCTGTGACGTGCATAACGTCACCTTCCGGGTTAGGCATGCATATGTCTATGTGCGCACCAGATGGCTTACCCGCGCTGCCGGTCAATGGAGAGCGACGTCGTCGCATGGTGGCCATCTTGCTACGGCACCACAGCTTTATATATATCTATGGGTTAAAAAAACGCTAACATTTTATTATTATTTTTGGCTCCAAATTACACCAAACTTAAACTGAAGCATCATCATCATGAGATGAATTCACGCACCTAGTTTCATGCAGTTTCATCCATTTTGCTAGGAGCTATGAGCATCTGTTGTTGGGTTTGTATTATCACATCAGATGATCATAACTCCTAGGGAAATGGATGAAACTGCATGAAACTTTGTGCCTGAATCCCTCTCATGGCATAGATGCTTCGGTATAATTTTGGTGTAATTTGGAGCCCATCAAAAATATAGTGTTTTTAGTGTTTTTTGTTTTGTTGTTGCCATATCTCGGGAACGGAATATGCTTGTAATAAACCAAACCGTTTGTAAATCCGTCAAGATTTCAGCAAGTTATGAGTATTTTTGTCTGTGCACCCTCCAACAGCTACCAGAGAACGTACCAGAAAGCCTGCCGTAGCAAGATGGCGGCGCTTCAACGACGCTGGTGACTCCGCCTTAAGCCATCTAGCCTTATATATGTCTATGTGCGCACCCACCAAGAGATTTCATCCACTATTTCCATAGACATTTCATAAAATACTTGTAAAAATTATGTTACTTTGTGAAACCAAATGATTCAAGTATATTTAGAATCAGGAGAGACCATAGAACATTTCACTCGGACAAAAACTTAAAAGAAGAAACATAGAAAAAAG
The DNA here is from genome assembly GCF_964638095.1 of Poromitra crassiceps. Classification (NCBI taxonomy): domain Eukaryota; kingdom Metazoa; phylum Chordata; class Actinopteri; order Beryciformes; family Melamphaidae; genus Poromitra; species Poromitra crassiceps. The sequence continues at coordinate 86,965,597 of NC_139625.1, read as the reverse complement.
TTTTTTTTTTAATCGTCTCTTTTACGTTTTTTGTTCGAGTGAAATGTTCTATCGTCTCTCTTTTTTTCTAAATATAGCTGAATCGTTTGGTTTGACCAAGTAAAACTATTTTTATAAGCATTTTACGAAATGTCTAGGGGAAAATAAATGGCGGATGAAATCTCTTGGTGCGCATGCCTAACCTGGAAGTGCGCAAGAATTTGGCTCTCTGTGCACAGCCTAATCTGTGACTGTTGAAAACAAGTTAAAACCTGGAAATGCTGTGTCAAGCGCTCCTAACAACGTCAGGGACTTGTTACCTGGTTAAGTCATGTTGACCACTAGTTCCCTGGGCCCACACGTTCGAATCCGCCCACTCCATGGAGTTGATATTGTCTGCTTTGTTGATTGAGTGTAATGAGTTGACAATTCAGTCTAATATCAAGCTATGTGGGGTCCGGGGACCAACAAGGGTCCAGTGGTTCTCAAAGTGGGGTCCAGTCAGTCGGGGACCCCCAGGGGTCCGTCCTTGGGGGGGTTCCAGGAGGTCCCCAGCAAAAAGGGTGATAATTTATTTTCACTCGTTCCATTGTAACACAATGACAATCAATACATGACTATTTTGGTTATGGGTTTCATACATTTTCTGCAATAAAACATCTAAGCTAGGCTATATTAAGCAAACATTTTATCAGATGGGGACCCTGGGACAGTCTTACCAAATGGGGTCTACTTGTGCCAGTTTAGGGGTCCTTCACATGAAAAGGTTTGAAAACCACTGCTTGAGGAGGTTCCAGGGGTCCCCACCCAGCAAAGTGATCAATTGTTATTACATCACCATTGTTTTATGAAGAGTTAGAAACTGTAGAAGAATGACTGTTTTGATCATAGTTTCACTTTGCCTACAACAGTAGGCTACATATAGTCATAGAATTCTGGAACCCCCCCCCCCAATAAATAAATAAATAAAATAAAATCATACATTATCTAACAAATATTCTCAGATTTGGGTCTAGGAGACAAATGGCCCCAATATGTAGGCTACTATAAACTTAGGGCTATTTATGAAAAGGGTTGAGACATAAGTTATAACCTCAACCATTTTAAAGGTCATGCATGTTCTACCAGTGGGGAAAACCAGGCGAGACTAGTATGCAAAAGATTTATTGAAATTGCTGACCAAAGTGACTAAGTTGAAAACAGTAGGCTACACATTCATATAATCATTCAGTATTGAACATTCAATACAATCACAGTGAGAACATGTGACATTCAATTTTATAGACACACAAATGTCTGTTATTTGTTGCTGTATAACACAGCACTAAGGCTGTGTCCACATAGCGTTTTTTTTTTTTTTTTTCAGAGCTCCTGCGCCCTTCCTCATTAAAAGTAACGAGAGACGCACGCAAGGTGCGCAAAGGCCGCCGCTCCAGAGAAGCGCTCCAGCCAGTGTTTTTCAGGAGCACTTTCAAAAGTTCCAAAATGTTCAACTTCTGGGAAAAGCGATGGGTGACGTGAAGCGCATTTCCCAGCCGACCAATCGCAATGGTGATATTATCATCCGCGTTTTTTCCGCTCCAAAAAAAGGCAGAAAATGCTATGTGGACACACGTCCTAAAGCGACAAAGGCAGATTTGCAGCATTATAAAACATTCATACAAATTAAAGTTAAACATTTCAAGTGTGTGATGAAAAAGTCAAATAAAAAAATCTCTCGTTTGAACATTTACCTGCCAAAGATGTATAACTAAGTGCAACGTGCTGCCAATTATAAGACAGTAAAGGGACAAAAAAATTCACCCTTGGACATTATTACACGGTTGGCTATCAATCTGTGATGTTAAGTGTGTTATGTCATTTTCAATGTTTTCCAGAAGAAAACCCTGAGCAGAGCCAGGGCTTTTCCCTTTTACACTACTTGTGGCTGCATTGCATTGTGGTCTATTGAGGCTCCTGTGGGAACACAGTGGGATGTGTAATAGAGAAATGAACATCTGATCCTGTTTGACCATGGACCCTGTATGAGTGTTGATGTTGGTTCAAAATGGCCTTAGGAAGAAGCCCTCGCTCTTTGTTTCTGAGTTCCTTTGTACCAAACCTGACGTTTACCATTGATGTTTAAAGCTGTGTTCACACCGAGATATTTATTTTTCTCTCTGTCGCTTGATTCAACCCTTTGGAATCGCTCTGTCGCTCTGTTTAAATCGCTCATCAACAGGCACACGAATTGACGGACATGTGGGGGCTATAACGTTACGCAATGTCATGATGTTTGTCCACTACGAGCCACCGTAGTTGTTTAGAAGCTAAGCCTATCAGCGTGCTCCTAACGCGAGCTCCATACCGGTAGTACAGACTTTCACTTCATGTCAGCTGTCAGCCTGTCAATGCGGTTTGTTGCCACACAATAAACCAGCGGTTTGTTCCAAGCCAGTGTGATCCTTGACTCACTCTCACACGGCAGCCAAACAGCGAGCGACTGATGCCAGCGTAATTTTGCTCGAGTTGGGATATTTCATCTCGGGCGACGAGCGTATTTTCTCCCTATCGCTCTGTCTCTGTCGCTCGGACGCCCAGCGATTTTTCTCCCGGGCGAATATACGCTCAATCGCTCGTTTGCATTGACTTTGTATGTAAACTCGATGCCAGCGAAAAACTTTAATAGGTCGGTGTGAACGCAGCTTTAGATCAATGAAACATTTCACCATCAAACAACAAAACCAGCCCAGGAATGCAAGGTCGATCACACAACGTTACAATGCTCAAGGGTGGATTTCTTCTCTTAGACAATTAAGTCAATTATAAGTAGCACTTACTTCATCATAGTCACACTTTTAGACCGTTACTGTAATATAGCCCGAGTTGCCACAGATCACCCCGGCATCCTCGTAGTGGGCACAGTTGTGCGTGCCCACCCCGGTGTGCTGGCAGTCCAGCAGGCTGGACTCTGTGCCGTCACACTGGACGTCATCCAGGAGAATGGGCAGATCCCTCCCCTCGCCAAACTCAGAGTGCTTGGCTGCCTTCAGGGCATAGCGGAAACCCATCTGCCTGCAAACCACCGCGGCGTTCTTGGTAGTCCATAGGTCATCGCACACGGTACCCCACTCCCCGTTAGCATAGATCTCCACCCTCCCGCGGTCGCGACGCCCCTGCTCGTCCCCCACCAGCCTAACCGCTCCATCCTGGGGGTCGGGGACACTCTCCATCCTGGCTTTGCCCTTCTTGCGCCGGCCTTTGCGTCTCGAATGCTTGGGTGGTTTGCTGGTGGTGGTGGTGGTTGGGAAGGGGGTGGTGGGGTCTGCTTCTGGATCCCCCAGCTGGTCAATGAGCTCTTGCAGCCAGTCGTGGGACTCTGTAGGATATGGCTCCGCCTCGTGGTTGTTTGGTAACTCAACACCAGTTAATGCTGATGGAAGAAGGATGTAAAAAACACAGCTTCTGTATAAACAAATACCTAACAGATGTCCATTTCTACCAATTATTAACACTCAAATAACAAATCATTTCACATCACTCAGTTTGTTAGTCCAGACGGACGTTCAGCTTTAACACATAGAGAAGGTGTACAGTAATTCCCACCTATAAGAATAATGAGCTTGTACTTCTGGTTCTTGCACACCAATGTTGGCCTCACGACCAACTCCAAGTCAAATATTTGGTTTATGAAAAATTGATTTGTGCTCTTAAATAGGTTAATCAATTTTCTGTGACGTGTCAAAAAGATAAACCCCTATCATCATCCAAGCTGTGAATGCCATACTGTAGATTGGATTTGACATCAGTAGAATACAAGATGCCGTTACAGAACATTTCTGGGACTTACTTTCCTGTGGAATGAACTTGACCAGGTTGCTTTTCACTCTGACCGGAAGAGGGTCATAGTGACATTGTCTTGGTGGAGCACGTCTGAAAAGCAAAATGAAATATCTTTGCTTACAGCTAATACAAAAAAGGAAAACGCTCAAACGAAACAAAACGATAATCACATCGATGCAGCCAAAACCTTCTGTCTTTTAATATGCACTGAGCTTCCAGCTCAAGTCCCAGAGGTGCTGAAGAATAGTTAGGATCAGCTTGATGGCTGGAAAACAAATGAGGTGACACAACCGTCTACTGCTGAGCTGAGAGAGAGCCAAGGCCTGTATGAAACAATCTGAGTCAGGGGAGATTTAGGATGACGAGCCTTTCACACTACTGCCAACACGGCTTCATTTCCCTTCTATACCCAAACACAGCTAGGCAGAATGACCTGCTTTGAAAAATAAATGCTCAGTAACGTACAGATACCTGAAAATCCTACTTAAGTACAGTAACAAAGTATTTATTTTGTACTTAGTTACTGCCGAACTCTGACCAACACACAGCCCTGAGTTCAAATCCACCGGGCTCTGTGAGAAGAACCACATGTCTGTGTTTGTAATTATGAACAGATGTTGGTGCAGAGGCAGAAACTGTACAGGCTGTTTATACAAGACGCGGTTAGCGACGCGTACATGGCAAACGACACAACGTTGAGTGAATGTGAAGGTGAGAAAAAGCCAATGCAGTCATATCATGTTGATGCTGACCTTGAGGGATCCACCACTTTATAAAGCACTCCTGAGGGGGACGTAGCGCTCGGTATTGCAGTCGACATGAAATACAGCTCGCCTGATGAGACAAGAACAACATGACATCAGGAGGACATTACACAATATGAACCTTTTCCAAGTTACACTTAGTGCAGACAACCATGAGTGCAGAAGAGGCAACAGCGCTTTGACGCTGGCTTTTAGTGGGTGTTTAGTTTGTCAGTGTATTTATTTACAAGGGACGAGTACAGAGAAACATTGACAGTTGCAGAAGCAGTGTTCTATGTTCTGTAGTTCACGTGTATGGACCCACTGCGACTATCCTACTGCTGTCATTGGAGAGCTGTGTGTTTGAGTTGCTCCAATCGCCTCCAAAACCGGCCAGAGCACTTTTCAGGGGTCTGGCATGAATCTGGTGAGTGTGTGTATGTGTGTGTGTGTGTGTGTGTGTGTGTGTGTGTTGGGGGGGGGGGGAGTTGCGCCCATGGGGGGGCCACTACAGCAATATTTGACACATTTTAGCCCTCACACTCACATAGACATTGTGACATCATCAGTGATGGTGTGACTGGGGAGGATGACAGCACATCATAGCAATAAACGAAGACAGATGGGCGGACAGACTCTCCCTAATCTAGGCCCGATAAAACTTTAACTTTACACAGCAGATTACCCTGCTCTAGTCATCAGCCTATGACAACACAGCAGATTACCCTGCTTTAGTCATCAGCCTATCACAACACTTTTATCGTGTTGAAGCAACGGATACCCACCAATGATAGGGAGGGAAAATTCAGCAGTATTCAGCAGAAAATTCAGCACTGCTGGTATCAATACTGTTGCAAATGAGTATTGTATGCGTTTCAAATTCTTAGTATCGTATAGAGACTAATCGCTAATATTGATACTTTGGACAACCTTAGTATGTGTGTGTGTGTGTGTGTGTGTTCATACAGTACCTGCTTCGTCCTCTGCAAAGGAGATGATGTATTGGTGGTAGTTGTTGATGAGTCCAGGGAAGGTGCAGGTCCTGCCCATGCCCATACAGATCTCATTGTATTTCCACTGTCCTATTTGTGTGTCCTCCTGCAGACTCATCAAACGCCTGCAACACAACACAAACTTCAAGGAAAATAAATCCACCTTCTGATACGCATAATCAATCTGTGATGTTACGTGCATCCCAATAGTTATTTTGTGATGAAATGCTCTAATTTACCAACCACCCTTGTCGACCTCTACTTCAGTGATTTCCTACATTTCCCAGAATGCCTACAAACAGCTTCCAGGGCTGAGTTCAGCCCTGACAAACATAGCAACATGTCTATTTAAACGAAAACGGTGAATTGACCCGGGAAGCCAGAGTGGTATGAGTCCTGGTCGCTGCACTAGTGCCTCCTCTGGGCGGTTGGGGCGCCTGTTCGGGGGGACGGGATCTTGGGGGGGGGGGGGGGGTAGCGTGATCCTCCCATGCACTACATCCTGCCGGTGAAACTCCTCGCTGTCGCTAGCGACTGCACGTGTATCGGAGGAAGCAACAACTCTGTTGTTCAAATGACAAAAGGCTACTGTCAGTGGAGAAGTTGGTACCTATACCTCTTGTACGATGGATTTGAACGTCTGCAAAATGGCGGGTCTATAAAGAAGCCCTTCTTGCTCTTTGACTTGAGGGACTGACAACAAAAGCTGATGTTTACCGTTTGATGTTCTACATCGCTGAAACATGTTCTGAATGCTATACATTTAGCATAGTTATCCAGGGGAATAAGAACAATTATACACCAAACAACAAAAAGAACCAAGTACAGTAATGCAAGACACATATGGTAAATGGCCTGCATTTATATAGCGCTTTTATCCAAAGGGCTTTACAATCAGTAGATAATCTACATTCACCCATTCATACACCGATGGCGGCAGGCTGCCATGCAGGGTGCCTACACACCATCGGGAGCAAGGCGGGTTAAGTGTCTTGCCCAAGGACACAGCGACGGCAGATGGGAGGGAGCGGGGATCGAACCGCCAACCCTTGCGTCATTGGCCGACCCGCTCTACCTCCTGAGCTAAAGCCGCCCCTGTGTCAGATTGTATTCTTTGGTCTATTTATCAGATCAAGTCTTACCCGCTCATGAAGTCTCCAAATATGTACATGCCATCCAGGTTGGGGTATTCACAGCCTCGGTAGACGTAGCCGCCAGTGACTGACTTGCCCATCTTGTGCGGGTACGCATAAATAGGCAGGACATCATCTACACAAATCACAGGATCCCATTATTATTGCTGTTATTGAGTTCCTCCCCCATCTCAATATATTTCTGTTCATCTCTAAGCCACGATAAGAATTAAAAAAAAAGTTTGTTTTATTAAGTTTGCCATACAGATGCATCTAAAAAAGGTTTGTGTCTATGTTGGTATTCCAGCCCTGGATATGGCATCATAGTCCATATTACGTAACAGGAAAATGCTTTCTGCCTATACAGAATAAATGTCTCACATGGGGAGGGTGTCAAATGTGAGACAATTCTCTGTTTTGGAAATGACAAAACAGACTCCGGGTCAGCTTTTTCATTTGAACTTTGCAATTTTCACCCAGGGTTATGTGCTAATTCAGTTCTTCATTTCCTCAGAAGATATTCTTGGAAACATGAGCGACAACCTCATGACAATGATGGATAGCATAAAGTCCCTGGAAACCAAAATCCACAAAAACGTTCTAACTATGTTATTTAGGGTCTTATGTTAGTCATTTTGTGCCTCCGAAATTATTATACATTACTTTCAACCCAAAGCCTTAAAATCGACACTTTTCTACAAGATTCTACAAAGTACTTCCTCATTGAAGACAGCAGTGCGCGAGGTGCTAAAACGCAGGAGCTTATGACGTCATAAGCTCTCTATAACCTTTTTACACGCGCGCAATCCGCACCCACCCTCCTTTTGTCCGTTCTTTGCCCCCAGTGACAGCGCTCCCTCGCTGTCCGTCTCCCTCCCACTCTGTGTGCCGTCGTGCCAAGCGCTATGCTTCTCTCTCTCTCTCTCTCTCTCTCTCTCTCTCGGGACTAGTGAGAGAGAGAGCACAGAGAGACACACAGGCTGGTGACGCGAGGTTACTCTCTCTCTCTCTCACACACACACACACACACACATACAGACAGAGTAGCGCTGTGCAGTCGCAGCAAGTCTCCGAGCAACGAACACACACACACACACACACACACACACACACGAGTGACACACAGCACTCGATCTCTTTCTCCGTTTCCCTCCCCCCCTCTGTCTCGCGCTCTCTCTCGGAAAACCTGCTGCAGACGGGACACGCCCACACAGTCCGCGGGAGAAAATACACTCTAAAAAATAATTGATTCTCATGAGTTTTGCCACGACTGTCAAACCTAAATTTATATACTTTGCGACGTTCATCATCGTTCAAATTTGGCTGGTGGCTTATTAACATAGGGTCCTGTGATGTGATGAACTCAAAATGCTAAATAATAAAGAAATATTTCTGGTTTCCAGGGACTTTAAAGTATCTAGAGAATTATTTGGAGGACATATCAATTTCAATTGACAAGGCAATGGATGATGTAATGAAAGGGCAGAAGTAGACATCACCAGTCACTGGAGATGGTCCTTTAAATAGACCATTAGCCAAATGTTGTTGACTTGGTCCAGCTGAAATATTGCCAAGACATAGGCTACATACCTCATAAACCCACTGTACACCAAAACGCTTCTGAGATTAATATTCATAGATGAACTCAAATCCAATACCTCCTTAAATAAGAGGCTAACTCATTTTTGTTGTTGTTGTTGTAACATTTAGATGGATATTTTGCTGTGAGCTTTCTATTCTGAGAGCCAGGTTACAAGCAGGGCTGTCAAACTCATTTTAGTTCACATGCGACACAATTTGGTCTCAAGTGGGTCATATACTGTAAAGAAAATCAATGCATTATAACTTAGAAATAACAGATCCAAGTTTATTTTAGTGTAAAAAATGACAGGTCCTGTATACATTTTAAGAATACGTGTTCACATAGGGTTATCTCAGCTATGATAGGCCTATCAAATAAATGATCAATGTATTCTTGCCCTTCACTAACAGGATTCTGGGCCAAAATATTTGACTGGTATTCTAAAGCCTACAAAATAACCCTTCAGCCAGAGGCAGAACTCGCCATCTTCGGCTGCTCGGACTCTTCTCTGAATTTCCCTACGGCGGTGCAACAGTCTCTGACACAGGGGACAACTGTTGCCAAGAAACTTATCCTGAAGGAATGGAAATCCCCCTCTTCACCCTCTTTTCAATTGTGGCTGACGGATATGACCTCTGTTATACGGATGGAGAGACTTGGGTTCTTGAGGACCAACTCACTTAATATATTTTCGGTTATTTGGAACCCATTTTTAGCCTACCTCAGTGAGGCTGGGGGTGACGGGTGACTTGCCTGGTTGATCTTTCGCGGTTCCCGTTGCGTGGGATCTCGGACACGATATATCTGGCGAGCATATAGATACCTTGTGCAACTGGTAGTACGATACAATAATGAGTGTTAATATGTTTTTTTCTTTTGTTTCTTTCGTTCTCATGTGTAATGAGCCTGTCTGTTTGCCTTGTTTGTGTGTTGTTTAAAAAAAGGTTGATAAAATAAAATATTGGAAAAAAAAGATCAATGTATTCTGTAACTGTGCATTACTGTACAATTGAGGGCAACTGTGTAATTCTCTATATTCAAAGGTCATGAAAATAGTTCATTACCATTTAGAGAAGAACACAGAACATGAATAGGCTACTTATAATATTTAACTTGGCCCTGAAACCTATTAGCCTTCACAAGTGCATCACATTGGATTGAAGGACTTCCCAGTGCAATTTCCACACTTTGTAAAGTCATCCTGTGGGCCGGATTGGACCCTCTGGCGGGCCAGTTCTGGCCCCCGGGCCGCATGTTTGACACCCCTGTAGTGCATGGTTTAGTCACCGCTAATGCTAAAAGTACAAAGTACTGCAATGAACTGAATCACTCATTCACAATGTTGACTGAGATGAGATGGTATACCTGTGTGTGTGAGTGTGTGGCACAGTGTTACCATCTCTTTTCCAAGGAAAGTAGCTATTGCACTATAAGCACTTTGGAAACTTGGTTTTAGAAACGTGCTATACAAATAAAGTTATTATTATTGGCTGCTCAGATTGAAAGTTGCTAGAAGTCGCCAGATGACATCATATGATAATTTAATATCAGTATATAATGCTGCACTTGTTATGCACGCCAGTGGTGACTCCACCCGCGCGGGCCAGTTTCAGCATATAGAGACACTGCATGAAATAGGCCACGCCCATCACGGGGGAAATCGCTCCGTTCACTTCCAAACACCAGCGTCATTTTCCTTGAATTAAACATAGCTAAAAGCTGTTGTGTGGTGGGGCTGCGCAGACAACAAATGTAAAAAATCGCCAGTTAAAGTTTTTTGTACTCCTGAGCAAAAAAAGGAAGCCATTGAGAATTGGCGAGGAGGAAAATGTGGATCTAGCTGTCAAGGAAGTAAGTTGGAGTGTTCAATGTCCATATATACGATCTTTGTGTGCAACACGCGACCATGCACGCGACATGCACGTGAGAACGCCAGGATTGGGGGGGGTTCTGTTTCCCCCCGTTTTGGGCGTGGCTTCTGAGTGATGACGCGCTCCGCAGTGTCTCTATGCCGGTAGCAAAGGTAGGCATTGATTGAGCGAGCAACATAATCCACATGGTTCTGACCACCACACTGACTGCTGTAGGCATAGCATGTTGGTGACATTTAGTTGAATGTAAATCTCACTGAAATGCCTACTGGCTCATTTCAAATAGCGATCACAGTTGGAGTAGTAGTTCTGACTGTTCGGTGAAACAATAATTTCTTTTTCTGTGTGCCAGCAAAACCTCTGGAGTAGGTGTATTCAAATTGACTCCAATTATGCCAAGAATCTGCAGCTGATTCCAATGAGAGAGAAGGAACTGTTGAGTGACCACGTCATCTGGGTGGAATGAAAACCAGACTCTTGCCCTCTATTGACCCTTTTCGCAGCAGCCGTTTTGAGGTGGTAAAGCAGGAAGTAAAGCAGGTGTAAACAAAACCATTAATGATGGTTCCATTTCATTTAGGTGCTCCAGTGCCAGGGCCCTTGTTAACGTTATTGATTACACCTGCTTTACTTCCTGTGTTACCTCAAAACGGTTGCTGTGAAATGGGCCTACGGTACGTAATTGCAAACCACTGGTCTGTGCTCTCTTTCTAAACAAATCTTGGTGTGGCTCGAGCGAGCAGAGGATGCTGACCTAGCGAGGTGTTGGCACACAGCTTCTTATCGTAGCAGGAGAAGCCCTCTCTGGCCCTCCAGCCATAGTTCCTGCCTTTCTCGATGATGTCGATCTCCTCAAACTTGTTCTGGCCCACGTCCCCGCAGAACAGTCGTCCTTTGCCCTCCTTGGTCACAGCCTGGCCCCGGTCCACCGAGCACCTCCACATGTTGCGGACGCCGTAAGCGTAAACCTCGGGTCGTGCCCCCTGCTGGTGTACGAAGGGGTTGTCTGGGGGGATTCTGTACAGCGGGCCTCTCTCGTTGTCATCCACATCAATGCGGAGGACTTTGCCCAATAGAGCTGACCTGAGACATGAGGCAGCAATATGAACACAAAGTCACTAATGGCTGTCTCAAATGTTCCGGAAGCTCCTTCACAAAGGAAAACTAAGTTTGTATTATGAGAAAACAACTCATAAATCTCCATTAAGTTTCTTTGTTACACTTCCTACAATTGGTTAGAACAGGGGTTCCCAAACTTAAGATTGCCGTGGCCCATTTTGAAATGTGAAAATCTTCCAGGGCCCACCCAACCCTTTAATCACAACTCTGATCAACACATGAGACTAAGATTATGTATTTCCCTATATGTTCTATATAATTAACAGAGCATGTGAACTTGGCAAATTAATTAAAAAGCAAATGAATAATACATCCACATCCCAAAAAATATGTTAAATACCCAAAGCCAGATTGCCAAAATTGTTTCCCCCTTACTCATCAGAAGTATTTGTGTGCATAACACATTTGTTGAGACAAACTGTGATGAGCAACAGCAGAAAAAAAGATCCCTTCCCGACTGCTTTAAGCATTGGATATCTCCATCCAGTGGTTAAGTCTTGGGCTGTTTTGGCTGTTTTATTATACTTGTCATTTTGCCTAAATATACCACCTTAAAAGTGAAGTGTTTACCACATTAATGCCTCGCATAATTGTTTCAAGCACAATCACCTCTATAAGACCAGCTCATCTAGGTCACATGGAGATCGCTATGAACCCACAGAACTGCAAATACACACAAGCAATAGAAAATCTATTTTTACAAAATGGTGGTTTCTTTATCATGAGGAACAAAGTATTTGTCATGTTTTACTATGGATTGAATCACTATGTTGAAAGCGAAAAGCGAAAGTAACTAGAAGAGCCGCAGCAGAGAGCAGTTTTAGATTTCCTCATGGAATTCTTCCACCTGCGGATACTGTCTTTCTATTGGTTGTCCAAAACCACATGGCACAAACAAATGCATTCTATTGGCTGCCCTGGCTCCTTTACACTCTATATATGAGTAAAATAGATCAAGTGAATGAGAGGCGGGAGACCAGGGGGACATAATGTAAAAAATAAATAAATAAATAAATGAATAAAATAAGTAATAAAAAAAAAATATATATATATATATATATATATATATATATATATATATATATATGTGTATATTGGGGATCACTGGGTTAGAATCCTTGTTACTTCAAATTAATTAGCTTCCAAAGTGTTTCAATTGCAAACTTACCTGTTCTGGGCGTTGCCATATGTCCCAAATGGATCTCCTGCCATTCCACCATCCCCTGTGAAAATGTACAAGTAGCCATCATCTGCAAACAGCAGCTGCCCTCCATTGTGGTTAGATGCAGGTTCATCGATCTCCAGAATTACCCTGGAGAGAAAGTGAGCATCACGAATAAGTAGGGATGCACAACACAATGATACCATGTCAACGGTATCGTCCAGTCCAATAGACTTTAAAGTGAAATATTGGCCCAAAACAAACATTTCTGCCGATATGACAGGCGGATCAAATAACGCTAAGCATAACCCAGGGAGAGCATCAGCCAAGCTTGTTTAAATAGGATGAATCTTACAGTTTTGTTAGAAAGAAAATGTTACGTAAATAAATAAAATATGCCATGTTTTATATAACCTAAGTTGAAGTAGTTTTCTTATTTTGCCCAGTGAATGTGTACATTATGAAAAGCATTGTATTTATGCCTGCATGTGCCATCATGATAAGAGTAGGCATAATAATGTGTTCATTCCACTACATGAGAGACTTGATGTTCTCTGAAATTAGGTGGAAAAAGTTTATAGGCTACTGGTATCAGCAATCAGCCAAAAGAGTTAGAACATCTCTGCATATTGGATGTTGTGCATGTGCTGTTCATTGAACAAGTTCATATTTTGGTGAACAGGTGAGCTGAGCGGATCCTTCTACAACAAACATACAGTGAGCGTCGTTCACACCTGCGGGAGTGTTTTTGGTGTCAATTCAAGGCAACTCACTACTCAGACTAGCAACTGAAATCTCGCAATTTACTTTCAGAATAAATGTATTCAAATTCTCACCTTTGGAGAAAAACGTATTTCAATGAACGAAACACAAACAGCAAACGTTGTATCAAAATACCGATGTGAAGATTATATGGAGTGAAACTTTGGCTGTGTAAAGCATTACTCAAAATTAACATTAAGGTTAACATTACAATAAGAGTTTTATTTTGAAAGCTCTAAAGTGGAAGATCTCCTTTTACATTCTGGCTGACTTGACGCTCGTGCACTAACAATGAAAAACAAGGCTAGGTCGAAACCTAGCATATGGCCAGCGCAGAAAAGCCTGTTGGTTGTAGCAGGCAGCGACATTTTTAATGTGGAGGGCTGTCGGTGGCAAAAGTATGAAGGATATAATGGAAAATCAGTATGTAAGAAAGCCCTAGAAAATAATTATTTAAAGTCCCTGGAAACCAAAATCCACAAAAACGTTCTAACTATGTTATTTAGGGTCTTATGTTGCCTAATTGTGTGTCTCCAAAATTATTATACATTACTTTCAACCCAAAGCCTTAAAATCAACACTTTTCTACAAGATTCTACAAGATACTTCCTCATTGAAGACAGCAGTGCGCGAGGTGCTAAAATGCAGGAGCTTATGACGTCATAAGCTCTATATAACTTTGTACACGCGCAACCCGCAGTCCCGCACATTCTGCCTCCATCTCTCTTCAGAGTTCTAGTGGTCCCACACCTTTTTGCAGCTAGCTAACTACGCATTGCGTCAACACAAAGGCTCTTTTAAGAACCAACATCTATCTATCTATCTATCTATCTATCTATCTATCTATCTATCTATCTATCTATCTATCTATCTATCTATCTATCTATCTGTCTATCTATCTGTCTATCTGTCTATCTGCGAGTTTATGCTACTTCTATCTTCTTCTATCGTTACTCGTCGGCGGTGTGTAGGAACCTTGAGAGGGAAAGCTCTCTACTCTGCCTGCGAGGGCACAGCGCTGCTGTGTGCTGTGTGTGTGGTGTGTGTGTGTGCGCGCGTGCAGACAGATAAGATAGATAGACAGATGACCGTCAGTCAGTACGCTATGAGCGGGGCAACGCGCGAACACACACACACACACACACACACACACACACACACACAAACACACACACACACACACACCATCTCTCTCTTTCTCTCTTCTCCTTCGAGAGAGAGAGAAAGAGAAAGAGACAGAGAAATTTCCCTGCTGCAGACGGGACACGCCCACACAGTCCGCGGGAGAAAATACACTCTAAAAAATAATTGATTCTCATTACTTTTGCCATGGCTGTCAAACCTAAATTTATATACTTTGCAACGTTCATCATCGTTCAAATTTGGCTGGTGGCTTATTAACATAGGCCCCTGTGATGTGATGAACTCAAAATGCTAAATAATAATAAAATATTTCTGGTTTCCAGGGACTTTAATTTTGTACTTAATAAATAAACTTACTTATAATAATTTCATGTGTGTGCGTGTGTGTGTGTGTGTGTGTGTGTGTGCAAATGGCGGGAAATCTCGTTAGACGGAAATGGGCGGGGCCTCTATCAGCAGATGCGGAATGACTCAAGGAATCCAGGGAAAAATATTTTGATTGTAGGTTCTACGCTTCAAAAGTTATGGACCAAAATGTAAAGAGGGCTGTTATAGCGCCACCTAGTGGTCAACTAGGGTAATTTTTCCGCTCATAGTAAAAGGTGACTGTGAACCTACTTACCAAGTTTGGTAGTGGCAGGTCTTATGGTTTCTGAGTGGGACCAAATCCTCTTGCAAATTGGTGACTAAGAGGCCCTTTACACGAGGACGGTTTCCTATGGTGACGGGGAATTATTTTATCGTTAGTGCCTCCTCCTCCTCCTCTTTCTGAGACGGCTGAGGTCCTTCAACGTCTGCCGGACCATGCTGAGGATGTTCTACGAGTCGGTAGTGGCTAGTGCCTTCCTTTATGCTATTGTGTGCTGGGGCAGCAGGCTGAAGGCAGCGGATGCCAACAGACTCAACAAACTGATCCGTAAGGCCAGGGACATTGTGGGGCTGGATCTGGGCTCTCTGACTGCGGTGTCAGAGAAGAGAACGTTGTCCAGGCTACGCTCCATCATGAGCAATGACTCGCACCCACTCCACGGCGTGCTAGTCAAACACAGGAGTACATTCAGTGAGAGACTGATTCCACCTAGATGCAACACGGAGAGGCACAGGAAATCATTCCTGCCTGTGGCCATTGGTCTATTTAATGCCTCTCTTAAAAGAGCACCTCGGAGACGCTCAGTCTCCCTGAGACTGAGCCAGCCGATAGGCTAACTGAAAAAAGAAAAAAGAAAAAAGTGCCTGGCTGAGCCACGTGTAACGTATAGGGCAAGCCGAATAATAATAATAATATAAGTTCAGTGTGCAATAAAGACAATTGGCACGTAAGGTATACTTACTCTACGTATTCTGCTTACTTAGACGTATTCCACTTATTTTGCTCCTATCGCATTTAATACTGTGTATTCCATGCTATGTTGTGTTCTTATTCTTATTCTTCTATTCTGCTTATTTTTATCCATTTACTACTGTTTATTTTATGCTATGTGTGTTATGTGAGCGAGCTACTGTAACTTGTCCCAATTTCCCCCCGGGGATCATTAAAGTCTTTCTGATTCTGATTCTGATTCTGATTCTGATTCCCTTTTAGACGGCGACGGCGAATTCGCGCTTAGGAAACGACACATTTTGAAACCACCCTCCAGAGTGAAATTCTTTGAGACGCCCCTCGCTGATCGTTCCATGTAATCGATTTGAGACGGCACATTTCAGAAACTCTGACGTGCCTGCACACGAGACACATGCGATTACGCCATAGCCGTGCGCGAGTTGGCAACCATTTTCAAAATAAAACGTCAGTATGAATGAAGTTTGGCAACATTCAGAATTAAGCTACACTACGGCCAACTTCAGTTACATGTTCATAACGTTACTGCTGCGAGGAGCCGATGGCTGTACCCGGTCGGCATTTAACGTTAGTTACAAAAGCACGTCGACAGTGTTTTCTCACTGCCAGTAGCCTACAGTACAGTAGGGTTTGACAGATCACAGTCAGCGCTCCCGGTCCTCGCTGCTCGTTAAAGATTTCCAATAGGCGTTATTCTAATAAACTGGTCACATATATGTTACGTTCTCACCCGACAAATATTAAAACTTTAAAACAGTTTGGGGTTTATTTTAGCTTGAAAACAGCTTTTTGGCAAATCTAAATGACTGCGGTAGGCGTACTCTACTTCCGTGTTTAAAACCGGAAAGACGATTACGAAATGACGTCATGCAGAAGCGTCCTTGTATGGGCAAAGAATAAGGTGATCACACTGCCACCTAGCGACCTGGCATGTACATTACAGCGTTTTAAAAATTTAACAGCGCTCATGTAAACAGGGAGAAGGTGTGAAGGAAAAGGTGTGAAGGAAACGCTATTGTGTCGTTTCTTCCAGAAACTGTCCTCGTGTAGAGGGCACCTGAATCAGGTGGACAAACCCTGTTATAGGGCTTGTGCCCTGCGTGCGCTGGCCAAAAAAAAGAGGAAGGAGAAGAAGAAATTAGATGAAAATGAACTGAACTGCTAATTTTTTGGCACCGTGAAGTTAGTTCAAAATTCAAAATGTTGAACTATGAACGTGAACTAGTTCATTTTAATCTGTGTGAGCTGAACTTTGAGCTAGCTCTTGTGAAGTGTGAACTTGCACAACACTGCTTGCATCCCTACAAATAAAGGAACAGGAAATGTGACAGAACTGAGTGGGATCTTGGCGTCTATACCTACCGCTCAGAGGTGTGATCTATACCTACCGCTCAGAGGTGTGATCCACCACGTTCATGTCGGTGGCTGACACGTGGAACTCACTGATCCTGATCCTCTCATCGAAGCCCACCTCCACAGAGTAATACACGTACACTTTGCCATTGTACTTGTGTTTGGGGTGAAAGGTCAGCCCCAGAAAGCCTCTCTCGTCCCCTTCCCAAGCTGACGTTAACACCGCCTTGGTGATGTTCAGGAACGGCCTCTCCAGTTTGGAGCGATCGGGAAGGTACGTCCACACCAAGCCCACCTGCTCCGCCACGAAGAACCTGTGTGTGCCGTCGTTGGCGTGCACCATGGCCAGCGGGTTGCGCAGTCCATTGGCCACTTCTTCCAGGCACAGCTGCGGACGGAAAAAGAAGAAAAACAACCGATAAGACAAGCATTAAAACATCTGATAGAATCCGCACATTGTGTTGGCTTGTCTTGCTCCCAGTCAGTTTTATGGTATTTTAATTTTTCGTTCCACCGGAATTAAGCAGGAAGTAGGAGTGCACTCATATTATATAAATGTGGATATTTTCCGGGTTCTTTAGTCTTCTATGATTATCTTTGGGTTGTGGACCAGTGTTGCCAAATTTCTTTCCCCACCAATTGGGCTGTTTTGGGTTGCATTGTGTGGGGGAAATAGCGCAAACGGACTTTTTTCAAACCGGATGTTCTTGCCAAATACGGAAGTCCCGCCTACCGCTTACTTCCGCGTTGAAAAATAAGGTGAATACGTCGATCACTCATGAGAGCTGTGTTACATTTGGTTACCATGACAAATAACGCAGCTTTGTAAACCGTGCACATGTTTACACTCCTGTCCTGTGACTACACTTGCGACAGGTTTAAAAGATTTCAAATATCAGTAGTATTTGGAACAAATCTAGTTTCATGATACGAGGCTGAATATTGTGCTTTTGAATCACACAACCGAGTCTGGAAGAGGAGCTGCGAGCACCCGGAATGGAGCAGCATTGCCCTGTGATGATCAGGGACAGACAGACATGTCTGCAGCTGGAGGCTGCTCTGTGATGATCAGAGACAGACAGACAGACAGACAGACAGACATGTCTGCAGCTGGGAGGCTGTCCTGTGATGATCAGGGACAGACAGACAGACAGACATGTCTGCAGCTGGGAGGCTGCTCTGTGATGATCAGAGACAGACAGACAGACATGTCTGCAGCTGGGAGGCTGCTCTGTGATGATCAGGGACAGACAGACAGACATGTCTGCAGCTGGGAGGCTGTCCTGTGATGATCAGGGACAGACAGACAGACAGACATGTCTGCAGCTGGGAGGCTGTCCTGTGATGATCAGGGACAGACAGACAGACAGACAGACATGTCTGTAGCTGGGAGGCTGTCCTGTGATGATCAGGGACAGACAGACAGACAGACATGTCTGCAGCTGGGAGGCTGTCCTGTGATGATCAGGGACAGACAGACATGTCTGCAGCTGGTTGGCTGCTCTGTGATGATCAGGGACAGACAGACATGTCTGCAGCTGGGAGGCTGTCCTGTGATGATCAGGGACAGACAGACAGACATGTCTGCAGCTGGGAGGCTGCTCTGTGATGATCAACAAACTTCACAGTGCTTTGCTGAAGCTGACTGTTTGACGGACGGTGTTAACTTGGCAGCCCCTACCTGTAGCGTTACCTGTAGCGTTAGTATCCAACAGCACTGTTCATCAACACAGGGTGAGTCCACATAACATAACATTAACTTGTTTCATAATCCTCAAAACGGGTGTGATTTGTCCAAACTCGATGAGGAAAACGTTTTGTAAATGAAAATAAGCCTCCGCTTCCTCTATCCCTGCAGCATAACTTTTTTCTTTTCTTTAAGCCGAGCCAGCGCAATGCATTGTGGGGGTTGTAGTAGGATCCCTATTAGGGCTAATGTACACCGCCTCCGGAACAGATGCAGTACAGCTGTGAACAGACCCACACTCATGTAATCTGTCAGACACATGTGGGATCCGACAAAAATAGAACGGGTGCATAATTTTTCCGTACTGCATGTATCACCCATCTATTAACATGGGCGAGAGTCGATCCAGCAGTTTTGGCGGATCCGCAACGCAGCCGTAACGTATCTGGTGTACATTGCCTGTTAGAGTGATATGGGGAAAACTACAGATGCTTTCTCTGTTCATATGGATCCAATAAAAAAAAAAGCAAATTTCTAATACATAGGTGACCTAAGTTTAATAAATCATCATATTCACAATGATGAAATATGCCTTCTCAGGAATTTAATTTATCTCTGTAAAAAAGTAATAACAAAATAACTTTTCACATCTTTTCATGTCATGTCTTTCTTTTTGCACCAAATTATGGAGAGTAGTATCGACAAGCAGTACCGGTATCGGTATCGATCCCGGTTGGCTTGGTAGATCACGTTGAGATGAGCATTTTAAAAGTAGCTCGCAAGGCAAAAAAAGTGTCAGCACCGCTGGACTAAGCCAATAATACCTGTAGGCAGCCCTCTGAGTCGGCCTGCACACGGCCCAGGCTCTGGGAGAGCTGCTGGTTGCTGAGCAGGTGTGGGTAGCAGTAGTCCATGTCGTCTAGCTGCAGGTAGCGGCAGGTTTGGGCCTGGTCTGGGGTGAGCTGTGCTAGCTGAGGGTCGTCCGACAGGTGAGGGATGGTGGAGCGGCACTTCGTCCAGAAGTCGACGCAGTAGTCCGGACAGAGCCCGGGGATGGTCCGGACCGGGGTGCTGGGGTCCTCCGCGTCGAACAGGTGAGCTGCATAGGGAGAGCATTCCTGGACCGATGGAGAGGATGAGACGTGAGGAGAGGAGGAGAGGCAACACAAAGGAAGACACTGTGAGATACGGCAGTCAGGGGTAGTGTTAGGCTAGATTAGCTACTTCAGTGGTTCTCAAATTGGGTCTGGGGAACCCCAGGGGTCGTTGGGTGGATTCCAGGGTGTCCCCAGCAAAAGGGGAATCATTTATTTGAGCTCTAACTCAATCCTTGTGTCAATTTAGGGGTCCTTGATGTGACAAGTTTGTGAACCATTGAGCTAGATTGCCTCGATGTGTTGCTGTAAGTTGTTGGGGTCATTGCTGAGGGCTGCCAGTAGAGTACAGCTCAGGCTCCTGCCAAGCTTGTTTAAACTGTTCAGTTTGTGTTTATTGATTGTGTTTAGTTAGATCTAGCGAGTAGCGAGACTTTAGCCCTTTGAGACTTGCCTGTGAATAAGGGCTATAATAGACTTGACTTGACTAGAGATACGATGACATGAGATTATGGCTGATTGCTGATACAGGAAATCACACTGAATGCAGTTCTATTAGGGACATCTTCATGTTGTAAAGTCCTTTTGCACAATCCACATCTGTGTTGTCCCAAAGTGAACTTCAAAATCCTTCTGTAACGTCGTTTCAGCTGTCTCCTCATTTGTGATTAAAGGAAATCAACAAATCAAAACTGGGAAAAGAATGTTTTCGTGCTGTTAAACTATGGAATGGTTCTATGATCCCATTGGCAGCTTACCAAAAAGACTATTTAAACAAAACATAAAATGCATTTTTAAAAGAACACTGGTCTGGAAGTAAACATTGTATGCTCAGGATGATTATGTACAGTGTAACTTTAATTGTGGGTATAGCTAATTCTATATATTCTCAGGATTTGTCTTTATACATTAATAGGTTAAGTTAAGTTATCCTTTATTTATCCCCATGGGGAAATTCATCCTCTGAATTTGACCCATCCTCTACTAGGAACCTTCCTAGAACTAGGAGCAGTGGGCAGCCACAGTGCAGCGCCCGGGGACCAACTCCAGTTCTTTTGCCAGTGCCTTGGTCAGGGGCACTGACAGGAGTATTAACCCTAACATACATGTCTTTGACATGAGTATTAACCCTAACATACATGTCTTTGATGGTGGGAGGAAACCGAAGCACCCAGAGAAAACCCACACGGACACGGGGAGAACATGCAAACTCCACACAGAAAGGACCTGGGATGGACCGGGGTTCGAACCCGGGACGTTCTTGCTGTGAGGCAACAGTGGAGGAAATTGTGTTGTAGTATTTGTAATATTTGTATTTGTATTGAGTGTACTGTTATAGTTTTAAACTTCAGAATTTTGTTTTTTTTATGGTAAATTGGTGTGGATGTATTGTAACTGATTGAATGGGGTGGTATGGCAAGTATGCATTATTATTCATATAGTGTTATATTATTATTTATAAAACGGCTCTCTCAAATCAAGCAATCTGATTGGTTCACAGCCATTGTATGAATCCAATAACCCACTCCAATAACCCATGGCCATGGGTTATTGGTTGCCATGGCAACTCTCTTACTAAAAGCCTTTGGTTACCTCAAAAAAAACAAATGGCGGAGACAGCTGTCAGATCCTTGTGAATCGATCTTCGCTTATAACTTTACTAATACTTCGCAGAAAATTATGTTTTGTACAAGAATAGACGCGGGCTAATGTCTTCTTTGCAAAAAAAAGCTGTTAACCCCGCATTTAACCCCGCATTTAACCCCGTAACGTTAGTTGGTGTCGGACTTTCCAGAAAGCTCTCAGCTTCTCAGCAAGCGCTGAGAATGCAGCGCTGCGCTCGAGCTGCGGGGCTTTCCAGAAAGCTCTCAGCTTCTCAGCAAGCGCCAGGATTGGCCAATGTCAACTTCAGTCTCCAGAACGATCCAATCAAATCACCCGCACGTTCTTGCGGTCCCGCCTTACAGCTCTCAGCTTCTCAGCAAGCGCCAGGATTGGCCAATGTCAACTTCAGTCTCCAGAACGATCCAATCAAATCACCCGCACGTTCTTGCGGTCCCGCCTTACAGTAGTGTTTCAACTGACTCTACCAGAATGCAATGCCAGTCGGACTTATAGTATTATTATTATTATTATATTACCATACTTGGAAACTGTTTTATAAAAGCAATATAGCACTCGAGCGGCGTGTGTTGTGGCATATATCCCGCTGCTCAGCAGTTATCCCACTCGGCCGCAACAGCTGATCAGCGGGATATATTTGCCACAACACACTGGCTCTCATGCTATATTGCTTAATTATAAAACGGCTCTCTCAAATCAAGCAATCTGATTGGTTCACAGCCATTGTATAAATCCAATAACCCACTCCAATAAACCATGGCCATGGGTTATTGGTTGCCATGGCAACTCTCTTACTAAAAGCCTTTGGTTACCTCAAAAAAAACAAATGGCGGAGACAGCTGTCAGATCCTTGTGAATCAATCTTCGTTTATAACTTTACTAATACTTCGCAGAAAATTATGTTTTGTACAAGAATAGATGCGGGCTAATGTCTTCTTTGCAAAAAAAAAGGCTGTTAACCCCGCATTTAACCCCGTAACGTTAGTTGGTGTCGGGCTTTGCAGAAAGCACTCAGCTTCTCAGCAAGCGCTGAGAATGCAGCGCTGCGCTCGAGCTGCCTGTCGGGGTTTCCAGAAAGCTCTCAACTTCTCAGCAAGCGCCAGGATTGGCCAATGTCAACTTCAGTCTCCAGAACGATCCAATCAAATCACCCGCACGTCTATCTTCTTGCTAGAGGTCCCGCCTTACAGTAGTGTTTCAACTGACTCTATCAGAATACCATGCCAGTCGGACTTATAGTATTATTATTATATTTATATTATCATACTTGGAAACCGTTTTATAAAAGCAATATAGCACTCGAGCAGCGTGTGTTGTGGCATATATCCCGCTGATCAGTTGTTATCCCACTCGGCCTGCGTTATCGTGGGATAACAACTGATCAGCGGGATATATTTGCCACAACACACTAGCTCTCATGCTATATTGCTTAAGTATATAGTGTGTATATTATGCCATCAATGTGTGTGAATGTATCGTATGCTTTTTCTATACTTGTATAGGCTACTGTGTTATGTTTCTGTTATTTGTAATAAATGTTTTTATGCTATGGACTCTTGGAAGAATAGTCCAATAGGGCTAAAAGAGATCCAAACAAACAAACAAACAAACAAACAAACGAACAGTATGCTTTCTGAAGGAGTGTCCGATATGTTAGCATATTATTCAGAGCCGGGAGTCTCGAGACAGAGTAGTTATTCAGCTGTTTGAGTGTTGTTGTTCAGAGTCAGTGTTTTGACACATGGCAGAACGCAGTCAGTCAGCTGTTTGTGGTTTGGAACAGATGAACGCGTGATGGAGAGCTTTGGGACTACCGACGTTAATAACAAAGCTATACGCGACCTTTGCCCAGGCACTGCAGCCTACCTGGCAGAGCAGCTCTTTGACGGCCGCGGCGCAGCGGGCATAGCCGTGGTAGTTGAAGTTCTCCATGATCTTGTAGTATTTAGCCATCAGCTCCTGGTCTCTGCCCAAGTCACAGCAGCCAAACTCCCGGTACATGACGCAGAACAGCAGCTTCTGCTGCGGTCTGAAGGGCGGCTTAAAGTCCAAACACTGCGGGTGTAATGCGACAGGTGCTGGTAGCCATACACACACTAGCGTCACATACAGCCAGAGACACACCGGGACCTGGCCACAACCAAGCCGCATCATGGCGCGCTGTCTGTGGGAAGCATGGAGGAGATCTGTCCCGGCAGAAACACACGGCTTCCTGTCTGTCTGTCTGCGTGCGCGCGCGCGAGAGAGACGTGCGTGTGTGTGTGTGTGTGTGTGTGTGTGTGTGTGTGTGTGTGCGTGTGCGTGTGCGTGTGTGTGTGTGTGTGTGTGTGTGTGTGTGTGCGTGCGCGCACTTTGCCCTCTGCTCTGATTTTCTCCTCTGACGTGCTGATCTGCCCTCTCCGACATCAGTGGTTCGGTTCCCAAATGCTGTGGCTAGGCCTATTTAGTATACAGTCTATCTATGGCCTAGGTAGGCACCTAGGTAGGCACCTAGGTAGGCACCTAGGTAGGCACCTAGGCACTCACTGCTGTGCGTGAGGCGAGGTCAGGTGTGCCTTGGGATTTTGTGACAACAATTATTATTGCAAATATAGCCTAAAACCATACAAAAGGTTATGAGTGATTTTTTTAATTTACTAGCCTATATATCAGAACTTTGTACTACTCTGTAGGCTATTTCCCAATACATAGGCAAATTATTTTAATTGTTAATACTAGGCTACTATCATAGGTGTCTGTCAAATATATTTGGCATTAGTAAAAAACCTTGAGTGATAAGAGTGATAATGTTATAGAGGCTATTTTGCACATACTGTATATATAGCCTATAGGTGAGATTTTGTCTTGCCCTTTGGTGTGCTGCCCTCGGGTAGGCTACAAAAGGTTTAAAACCACTGGTCTATGGGCGATATGGACAAAATCAAATATCAGGATAATTTTGACCAAATACCTTGATATCGATATTACGACAATATTGTAGGGATGACTATTGGTGCTTTGACAAAATATTGACACAATTAGATTTTTGATCAATAATTGTCAGTATAATGTGGATATAATGATGAAGTGGGTAGGCTAGAACAGCTAGAACAATCTAGTATGCAAGTTCAGAAAATGAGATCACTTTATATGCAGCCTTTAAAACCAGGTAATGACTACATTTATGCCTGTATCACCATACAATATCCAACATGTAAGATTACATTACATTACATTACATTACGACATTTGGCAGACGCTTTTATCCAAAGCGACTTACAATAACACATTTTTGTCAGCAATAGAGCAATCAACTATGCAACACAATCTATGACAACTACAACTTCTGAAGGAATAGTTTAGTTTAGGTTATTTTTTTTATTTTTAAGAGAGAGAGAGAAAGAAGTTAGTTTCAAGAAGGGCCCAGATGGAGCCTGAAAAGGTGTGTCTTTAGTCTTTTCCGAAAGATCGGCAGTGATTCAGCCGTCCTGACCGAAGGTGGAAGCTCGTTCCACCATTGTCCTGCACTAGTGGAGGAGTGAAGGGAGTGCTGAGAGGTTTGGAACCTGACCATAGATTGCAGGTACAGAGGAGCTGTCTGGTGTACTGCCCTGTAGGCCAGAACCAGTGTCTTGAATTTGATGCGTGCCGAGATGGGAAGCCAGTGAAGGTCCCGGAAGAGGGGAGTGACATGAGAGAATTTGGGTTGGTTGAATACCAGACGGGCTGCAGCGTTCTGAATGAGCTGAAGCGGTCGGATGTCGGCGGCAGGTAGGCCGGCCAGGAGCACGTTGATGAAGATGATACCGAGTCTCATATCACGATATCGACATCACATCAATGTCTGCAGCCGTGTGGTCGGTCGGACCACTGACCACAGGCAGCTTATTGCTGTCCCAGTGCATCTGCACACATGCTGTTTAACAGCCACGGGAATAACACTAGGGGGAACGGTTAGTTATGGCTGTGTTCAAGTAGACCCACTGGTATGTGGTATGACAATGATAATAATAACATCATTATTAACATGAAATCAACAACTAGAAGTGCACTCAGGAAGAGCCAAAGCCAAAACTCCAGTCTGCTATAATATGGAAATGTTGTGAGTCGGACATCCCCCCAGCCACTCCCCCTACATACCCCTCGAACCCCAACTCTCTATGAACTTCCTATCCCTAGCTATGGCCCCTTTTCACGAGCCCTGCCCCTTTCCTGACCACGCCCCCTCCCACCACTCAGATACACCTAGCCACTCCCCCTACCCACCCTTTGAATCCCGACTCACTCTGGCCTTCCTATCCCTAACTATGACCCCTTTTCCCTAGCCCCGCCCCTTTCCTGACCATGCCCCGTCCCACCACCCACGTCCCCCTAGCCACTCCCTCTACCCACCACTCGAATCCCGACTTTCTACGAACTTCCTATCCCTAGCTATGCACCTTTTCCCCGATCAAAATCATCAATCATCAAAATGTCATGAGTTCTTCCATGGTCCATGCTACCTTCTACCAAGTTTCATGAAAATGGGCCTAGTAGATTTTCCTGCTAACAAACAGACAAACGGCACCAAGAACATTATCTCCAGCTTGGCGGAGCTAATTCAGCAATGAAATTAAAGGGATACGCCAACTTTTTGGGAGTTTCGCCCATTTGCCATATCGCCCATAACATAACCAAGATACACAATACCTTTACCAGCACTCTCCGTACAGTATACAGTGAGCTACAGTCGTCCAGCCCAGTTAGTTAGTATCGCCAATGAGCGATTGGCGAGCCATGTGCAGTCCCCGTAAGGCCGTAGTTCACCCGTCATGTGAACTCACATTTAATTTGAGTCTGCGAGACGGTCTGGCCCCAAGGCGCTCAATGCTCTGTGATTGACAGCGCAAGTTGGCCAATCAGGGACGGACTGACGTAGTTGATGACGTGAATACAGGCCGACGATGTAGCAAACATGGCGGCTTCCGAAGTAACTAGCAGTAACGTGAACGTTAGCATAAACACAGCTAGTGAAGTTATTGCAGAAATAGACTCAATAACAACAATTAAACAAGAGCAAGAGTATGCGCTTAAGTTAAGTTATCCTTTATTTATCCCCATGGGGAAATTCATCCTCTGCATTTGATCC
This sequence comes from Poromitra crassiceps, assembly GCF_964638095.1. Lineage (NCBI taxonomy): Eukaryota > Metazoa > Chordata > Actinopteri > Beryciformes > Melamphaidae > Poromitra > Poromitra crassiceps. Next base: position 86,939,086 of record NC_139625.1, on the reverse strand, counting down.
ATCCTCTAGTAGGAACTTTCCTAGAACTAGGAGCAGTGGGCAGCCACTATGCAGTGCCCGGGGTCCAACTCCTGTTCTTTTGCCATTGCCTTGGTCAGGGGCACTGACAGGAGTATTAACCCTAACATACATGTCTTTTGGTGGTGGGAGGAAACCGGAGCACCCGGAGAAAACCCACACGAACACGGGGAGAACATGCAAACTCCACACAGAAAGAACCTGGGACGGACCGGGGTTCGAACCCAGGACCTTCTTGCTGTGAGGCAACAGTGCTAACCACTGAGCCACCGTGCCACGCCGCTTGACGGAAAAGACGTTTTCGCTATTCTACCGACTGGATTTGGCAAAAGTCTGATCTATCAACTTGCTAATGTTGCTGCTGGCTCTGAACTAAACAGCGCCCTGTGATGACGTCACTTGTTTTGGTACGCTGATTGGCTGAAGGCGTTTGTCTGTCAACGCAACTACGCCCACCCATACTCCCGCCCCTTCTAAGGACTGGGTGAAGTGTTGGGGCCAGACCGTCACGCAGAACCAAATGAAATGTGAGTTCACGTGACGGGCTGGTTTACCAGGCTACAATAAAGATACTTTGACTTGACTTTCATCACCAATGACACATTCTAGTTACTAGACCTATTGGGCCTAGCGTTGCTGGCTGCTACCTACTGCTACTACTACTAATAATGATGATGATGACGAATAAAAACAACAACAATAATAATAATATAGGCCACTATATAGTTCATATCTACTATGAATACTAATAGTAGTCTAATAATACCATCATCATTGTCATCAACTCCATTAAATCCAGTGTCTTCTCATATTTATGTGCTTTCATATTTATGTTCTTTCTTCAAAAAATATGTGATGATGGATTTTAAGTGAGCGCCCATTGTAGGCCTGTGGGTTGTTTTATGATTAAGCTATTGGGCTATTACTGTAATGTCGCAACTTGTGTATAATTGACTTCTTTTGCTATCTGCTATCATGTATGTCCTGTTGCCCAGCAGATGGCGACCTTAGCCAGTCCGACGGATCACTGGAGTCCCTATCCGGATCAGAGAAGAGCATAGAGGAGAAGAGACTATTATTAAGCTTGATACAAAAGGAAGAGGCATTTAGGCCTACTCATTAGTAACCTAGGCTTAAAAACAAACATTGAATGCCAGTTTCATGTATGTAAAGTCTTGCACAGTGGAGGTATTGTTCAAATTCAGGTCAGGGAAAGTGAATGCACTTAACACCGCAACTCATTTGAATCCATTTAGTCTAATTAAGCAGGACAGATACAGTAGCTCTATAGAATTAGAGGGAGATTACAGGCTAGGCCTGTGCTTTTTGAAGTACATCTATACTTCTACTTAGAGTCAGCCAGGGCAGGGCTTCAGCATTCTTTGCCTCAGTACATTGTCAGAAAAGCTTCATGTGTGTATGTATATATATATATATATATATATATGTATATATATATATATATATATATATATATATATATAGGGTTAGGTTATGTGTGTGTGTGTGTGTGTGTGTGTGCGTGCCCGTGCGTGTGTTTGCGTGCGTGTTACAAGGGACTGTTATACCAGACATGTAGGCTATAGGAATTTATTGGCCCCTCAAGCAGGGCTAGAGCAATTTATAGGGCCAAAATTGTACTTTCATTAAACATAGATATAAGATATTATCAAGATACTAGTCGGTTCCGAGGGGTGAGCTAGCCCTGCAGCTCGCCGAGCCGGCCCTGCAGCCTGCATATGCAGCTCGGCTGCTGCCTGGCCTCGTCCTGGCTGCTCCTTGATGGCATACTTCAGGGATGCTTCAGGGATCACCTGTCCTGGAGCTGGCAACATACAGTTTGTCCATGGCTGAAGACGGGGGGTCTGAAGCCAGACTCCCACTTCTTTCAGTGTCTGCCCCTGGGACTTGAATTTGCTCTTGTGGCCCACTGATGATATCATCAGTGGGACTCTTATCACATCACTGATGATGTCACAACTGCTTTCATCACTGATTATGTCACAATGCCTCTGACATCACTGATGACGTCACAATATATGACATCACTGATGACATCATCACTGGGACTTTGTGTGTGTGTGCGTGCGTCTGTCTCTTGTGTGCGTGCATGTGTGTGCCTGTCTGTCTCTTGTATGTGTACGTGTGTGTGTATGTGTGTGAGTGCGCGTGCGTGCACACACGTGTGTGTCTCTTGTGTGTGTGTGTGTGTGTGCATCACTGATGATGTCACAATGCCTCTGACATCACTGATGATGTCACAATTTATGACATTGTGATTCTTTCTAGGAGGCTATGGCTAATGGAGGTAGCCTAACAAAGTTGAAGAGATCTGAGCATGAAAACCACTGATTTACGCTTAGAGGCTGAATCCAAGTGTTACAGAACAGCCTTAAATAGCCTATCTTTAATACAGAAGCCTACCCCATTTAGTGGCAATACTAGACTGGAATGCATTCCCTCTAAAATGTAGAGGGTTAACCGCTGCTTGTGTGTTAGCCAGGCTACTTGTAGAGGTTAGGCTCCCCCCCATCCCCCACCCCCTCCCCCTCCCTCTCCCATGTGTCTCCACCCCTTTCAAACCGGCTTCAAACTGCGTCTGGGTCTGGTCGCGTATCCAAAAGGCACTTCCAGCCGGGTGGATGCTAGAAAGGGAAAGAACGTGGTCTTTCTAACTAGGCTATACCTATAGATTTGCTTTACCTACCGAGGAAGTACAGGCAGTTCAACCGTGTTTGGGTCAACTGCGCCCGGCGTGTGTGCGTTAGGACTGTGTCCTCTGTGCGAGATGTTTGGCTACTGAATCTATCGGAATCTATCATGAATTTGGGCTTACTAACTTGACTTCAACGCTCGGTTACAACCCGCCTGTAGACATGACAGCAGCGGACAGCAGTGTGGAGATGGACGGGGCGGAGGTGGGGCAGCTGGCCGACTCCGAGCTGCTGATGCTGGGCGCCGAAGAGCTGCTGAGGAGGTTGAGGAGGCTGGACAGCCGCAGCCTGGACCTGATGCTGGAGCACGGCCACATGATGAAGGACGTCAACCGCAGCCTACAGGTAGGATGCAACCACATGTGGATGCTATAAGTAGTAGTCAGTGTGTAGCCTGCAGGTAAGATGCAACGGCAGGATAAATATAACAATTTATTTTTCACTTCCGGTCAGCATTTTTCAAAAATAAAAGTCTTCATTCAAACTAGCTAAAATACACAAATTGAACTGATGTCACACAAATTAAAAATAGGCTACATACCATTGGCAAATGTTATTGATAGGGAAAATGTATATCACATTAGCCTCTATTTGGACAATCAGTAGTTATGTAGGCTAGGCCTATTCATATACACTCATTTAATTTACACATAGTTAGGCTAATACACAGAGTTATTGTGCATACACAGACAGACACCATATTCCTGAATCCTATCTCACAGGGAGCCCTGTCGTGGTGCTCTTTGCAGGGCCAGAAGAATGCTAGGTTGTCTGCAGAATGCCTGTCAATATGTCAACGTCATGTCTGCAGAATGCCTTCAAAATATGTGGCAGGGCTGATGTCACCTGATCTGATGTGGATCCTAAAAATGTCTAACTTTCTGTTCATTGTATGTAAACCTGTGTATCCATTCGTGGGTGTACAAGCGTGCATCTCTTGGCCAAGATATCTGTTAAATGCATCATTTAAGATGACTTCTGACTGCTGGCTCAATCTTTTTTGATCTCAAGTGATTTTCTTCAAGTGGTTCACTGTTTACCTTTTGGCTGTCAATTCAATTCTACAACAGTTATATTGCATTGTTGGCATTTCTGGAAATGCAAAAACCAGACCATTGAAACAAGCCGCTTTCAAAAATGTAACATCCAAAGTCAATCGTTGCAATTTACACACATCTAGCTCCAAGTGCAGTTTCCTATGACAACTGAGTATGCACCTACATGTAGCCTATCAAGTGAGTTTGATTTGCAACAATTGACTTTGGATTTGTTATATATTTTTGAAAGCGGCTTGTTTCAATAGTCTTTCAGTGGTCTGAGAGAGCACGGCAAGCATGGATTTTGGCATTTCCAGAAATGTCAAGTCAAGTCAAGTCAAGTTAAGTCAAGTTTATTTGTATAGCACATTTCATACACAGAGGCAATTCAAAGTGCTTCACATAAAATGGTTGACAGGAAAAGAAAAGAAAAGAAGAGAATAAAATGGACATTTAAAAGCATCACAACAAAACTTTAAAAAAAAGAGTATAAAAAGTGCATTAAGCAACAGGCGCAGCAGTTGCAGAAAGAGCTAAAAACTTATAGAGGACTCATTGGGTTTGCATAGTAGCTGTCAGCAGTTAAAAGCGATGGTAAACATAAAAGTCTTTAGTCTATTTTTAAAAGTAAGTAAGGTTGGGGCAGATCTGAGGTCTTCAGGCAATTTGTTCCAACTAGCATAAGCATAGTGGGTAAATGCAGCCTTCCCATGATTTGATTTGATCCTAGGGACAGTTAATAAGCTGGACCCTGTTGACCTAAGAGTTCTAGACGGTTCGTAGCGTGGGAGCAATTCAGCTATGTATTTTGGGCCTAGGCCATTAAGTGATTTATAGACTAATAACAGTATTTTAAGAGTTTATGTCAACAACAATAACATTTGCACAGATCTGGCTTGTATATTTATGTAGCCTACTTTATGTACTAAATTTGATTTGCAACAGTTGAGTTATTTTTTAAATAAACCTTCTTTATTGTTGGCTTATTTCACTGGTCTGAGAGATGTCATAAATCCCACTGTGACATCATCAGTGATGTCATAAATCCCAGTGATGTCATAAATCCCACTGTGACATCATCAGTGATGTCATAAATCTGACATCATCAGTGATGTCATAAATCTGACATCATCAGTGATGTCATAAATCTGACATCATCAGTGATGTCATAAATCTGACATCATCAGTGATGCTGGTCTCATTGGCCACAAAGCAGCTGAGCTGCGGGCAAGGCCGCGCAGTGGCTGAGCTGTGAATGCGAGCTGCAGGGCCAGCTCGGCGAGCGAGCCTAGGAATCGAGCACACGTAGCGCGTGAGAGATCCCTAGTTTTTTAAACCTGCCCAAATTTAGCTATTAGTGTAGAAAGCATTTCAAGAAATAAAATACCGTCTCAATGGTAGGGATGTCAACGGTTAACCGTTAATCGATTAACCGTCGCTAACGTCGTTGTTCGGTTATTGCTGTTGGTCTATCAGTTAATATTAACTTTTTTTTTTTTTTTTTTTTACACGTTTTTTGAGTTTCCTTGCAGATTTTGCACAGTGTTTTGCATCATGCAACTATTTTGTTCAAATTTTGTTCAATTGTTGGCAGCAAATCGAAATAGGCTATATTTTGTTTAAGTTTTTATGCTGCAAAAGACAGTAGGCCTAATGTGAAAAAATCAAAAGAAATAACAGATTGTTGTTGTTGTAATGTTTACATAAACAGGAAATAAAGCTCTCAAAAATATATTTCCTTGTCATCCATATAAGAGCCAGAATGATTTTGGAATGATTACCTGATCAAAATGTGGCAATAAACTTATAAATTTCAGCAAAGCCAACAAAAAATAAAGGCATAATTCTAACACAAAAAGCATTAACATTTCAGCATCTAAATAGACACGCCTTGTTTGGGCATGAGCCCATTGAGTAAATAGACAATTTTTTTTTTTTTTTTTTTTTTTTTTTTTTAATATTAAAAAATTATGACTTAACCGATAGGTTAATCGATTATTAGCGTCGGTTAATCGAAAGTGAAATTAACCGAAAATTGACATCCCTACTCAATGGTATTTGTTCTGCTGGTCTATTTTCCTTCAAACATTAAACTAGAGGTTCATCTTAGTGTTCTCATGTTCATTATGTTGGGTCTCATTTGGTTCTAAATACACAGGATATGATGTTAAGATCCAGAGTGCTGGGGACTCTGCATGGCAGGGGCGTCGACCTCCCTGAGCCGAGCTTGCGCCTGACCACATACCAAGTTCAGGACTAGGTGGTACAATCCTTGGGTATACCTCGAGAAACTGTGAGACAGATGATGACAATTGGGGGTTGGGTGGTTGAAGGAGCTAAGGATTTCATCGGGGTCATCAGGTGGGCACCCTCCTTCGTCGGTGTTTCATTGATGAAGCCCACGACACCTCCAGAGGGCTCAACAGCATCACCTAGCGTCCCAGGTGTGCTCCCCTCCACTTTAGCCCCTTCCGCCTCTCACTCCCCCAATGACAGCATGCTGCTATTTTGGAGCCCAGGTGTTGTCTCTCCTCTTGATCCAGAGCCACTGACTGGCCCTTTCAGCTGCTCCGGACAGGGCCTGGGTAGCTTGGCGTTGGGCCTGGCCTCGGATCCCCATGTCCTTGAGGAGCCTTGTTGTTGACTGGCCGACGAAGCCTCTGCAGCCAACTTCAACTGGGAGAACTTTGGTTTTCCAGCCCCGCTGTTCTGCGTCGGCTGCCAGCTCAGCATACCTAAGCCTCTTGCGCTCGTAGGCCTCGGCCACAGCATCCTCCCAAGGCACTGTGAGCTCAATGATGTAGACTCTTCGTATTGAAGGGGACCAGAGCACAAGATCAGGTCTGAGGTTGGTCATGGCAATTTCCGCTGGGAAGCAGAGTCTTTGCTCAAGGTCCACGAGGAGCCTCCAGTCTCGTGCCGCACCCAGCTGCCCAGGCTCTGATGTTGGTGTGTGGGTCCTGGGTAGCTTCTCGCCTTCACGGACGAACTGTCTTGAGGAAGTAGGGTGGGAGGACTGCGGAGGAAGGGTATTGACGACCCTCCGTCTGTCCTCCAGCGTAGCTGCTAGACACTTAAGCACCTGATTATGCCGCCAGGTGTATCGGCCTTGTGTCAGGCTTGTCTTGCAGCCAACCAAGATGTGCTTCAGGTTAGCTGGAGATGGACAGAGAGGGCATGCCGGATCTTCTCCATACCACTGGCTAAGATTCTGGGGAGTTGGTAGGACATCATATGTGGCACGTATGATGAAGCTGGATCGAAATGCTTCCATGTCCCACATCTCCTTCCAAGAGATCTTTCGCTTCTCAACGTCTTCCCAACGCATCCACTGACCCTGCTTTCCTTGCGAGACAGCCGTTGCGCATCTTGCAGCCTGCTCTTGCTGGCGCACCTCCTCCACCACGAGACCTCGCCGCTGAACAGGAGTTGCCTTGTACCAGGACAGTTGGGTCTCCCCGAGACCAAGGCCTCCTCTCCCTTTGTTCACGTGGCCCACAATGTCCCGGTGCTTGAGGGCTGATTTGGCCTTATGTGCAGCTGCAGCTGGAGTCCACTTCCTCCCAGTTGCCAGAGTGGGAGCAGTTTTAGCAACATATGGATCGCGGGAATCCGTCAGCATCATCTCCAGTCGTACTTTGGTGGTCTTGTACTGTTCTGTGTAGAGATGCTGCGATCCGATCATGTGATCGGATATCGGCGCGATATCAGCCAAAAAACATGGATCGGATCGGATCGGATTCCAGCGAAAATGACCGATCCAAGGCTCCGATATAAGCACTCCATTCCATGACTCCGCTCCAGGATTTCTATCCAGCATGCAGCAGCAGCAGCAGCACACAGAGCCTAGGATAGCCAGCGCCAAAACGTCAGACACACCCGTCCTTAACCTATGTGCGATTCGAAATCACGCGTCCGCACCATAGACTGGCAAAACATGGCTGCCCCCAGTGTGGCTGACAGAAACAACCACTATTGCAATTTGCAAGACATGTCCCGCAAGGTTTCTGAGATTAGGGGAAAGTCTGAGCTGGCGTTACGCTAAACCAAACGTGGGGATGAGGCAGCGGATTTGTTTTGGCGTTAACGTTAGTTGTTGTGATGATGGCTAACGGGGCTAACGTTAGCTAGCTGGTTAGGCTATCTAGTTGCAGGGAAGCGCTCCACAAGCTTGTTGTGACCAAAACCCCCGCATTTAAAGCATTTCATACTCCCAGAGCTGGCGTAAACCATAGAGAACCTCATGCATTAGCCTACTCAAAATGTAACGTCCAGGGTTTGTGTCTCCAAAATCAACTAACGTTAACGTTACATGCAAGCTAACGTAGCTAGCTGCGGAGCACTCATGATCTATAAGGAAAACGAATGCGCACATAGCCTACATAATTGTCAACATCACATACATGTATTTTCTTTAATCTAGACTACAGGCATCATTTTTCAGTCAAAAGTGAAACGACACAGATGGCGTATAGTGAGGCTTTCCATGCCTCACTATAGAACTGGCCCCATGCAAAATTCAGACCGCTTATATGTTGCCTTCATGCCAATAAGAGTCTAAATGTATTTTTTTATGTTTCATCTGCAGACTAAGCAGCTAGGCTTTCGGTTCTATAAAAGCCATTATTTTTTGTAATGACTATTGAGTGATACACTTTACTAAAAAAAATATTATATCACAATAGTGATGTCAGATTTGCTTAGGTCAGAGCTATGGAATATTAAATCCATCTTTGCTCACAACATTTGCCCTTTCTTTCTTCTTCTTTTTTACCCCAGGTGTGCATAAAATACAGGTTAAGAACTTATGATAAAGTCATGGAAATCCATTGGTCAAAATGTGTATGAACCCTGAAGGGTTAAATTGAGCATTTATGAGAGATTTCAAAAATATCGAGATATATATCGTGTATCGCGATATAGCCGAAAAACATTGCAATATTCTTTAGAGGCCATATCGCCCAGCCCTAATTTGATTGTTATGTTTTAGTTTTACATCAAATGAATTAGATGAACTAAATTGTTTACATACTATATTACCAAAGCACACACATACATACCTAACCCTAAAAATGTTTGTTGCCTGCTAGCTATCAGACAGCATAGAGAGACTTAAATATGTGCTGTATCGGTATCGGATCGAAATCGGTATCGAATCGGGTATCGAAATTTGATCGGAATCGGATCGGTTTTGAGCTAAAATATCGAAATCGGATCGGAATTGAAAAATCTTGATCGCAGCATCTCTAGTTCTGTGAGACTGGACAGGGGAAGCTCCAAGATCCCTTTCCCGTAAAGCCCGATGTTGCTGAGGCACCTGGGAACGCCAAGCCATTTCCTGGCGAAAGAGCTGACCAATCTCTCGAGCTTGTCAACCTTGGAGATCGGCACCTCGTAGATGGACAGAGGCCACATCAGTCGAGGTAGGAGACCAAACTGAAGGCACCATAGCTTCAGCCTGCCAGGGAGCATGGTCTTATCAATACTCGCGAGGCCGCTGATGGTGTCCTGCCTGAGCTGCTCCACTTGGTCTTTATCCCTCAGGGTCGCATTGTACCAACGTCCAAGGCTCTTGATTGGTTTCTCTGCCACAGTTGGAATGGGCTCGTCGCCGATGTAGAAGCGTTGGTCTGACAGCTTCCCTCTCACCACTGACAAACTCCTGGACTTGCTCGGCTTCAGCTTCATCCGGGCCCACTCGATGTTCTCCTGTAACTTCCTCAGCAGCCGCCTTGTGCATGGAAGGGTTGGGGTGAGGATGGTCAAATCATCCATGTATGCCCTGATGGGAGGGAGCCGCAGGCCTGGTTTTAGTTGTACTCCTCCAACCACCCACCGAGATGCACGGATGATGACTTCCATGGCCATGGTGAAGGCTATGGGGGAGATGGTGCATCCTGCCATGATGCCCACTTCCAGGTGTTGCCAAGCTGTGGTGTAATCAGCTGTTGTTAAGCATAGCTGCACGTCCTGGAAGTAGGCCTTGACGAGGGCTGTGATGGAATCCGGGACTCTGAAGTAGCTGAACGAAGTCCAAAGGAGGTTATGTGGAACAGAGCCAAAGGCGTTGGCAAGATCGAGGAAAACGACATGGAGGTCCTTTCTGTCCCTTTTTGCCGCCTGGATTTGATGCCATATCATGCTCGTGTGCTCAACGCACCCGGGAAAGCCTGGAATCCCTGCTTTCTGCACCGATGTGTCGATGAATTGGTTCCTTTGCAGGTAGGTGGTCAACCTGCAGGCCACAACGCTGAAAAAGATTTTACCCTCAACGTTCAGGAGACTGATTTGGCGAAACTGGCTGATGTCACTAGAGTCCTTTTCCTTTGGAATCAGGATACCGCCTGCCCTCCGCCAGGCTGTTGGTATTGCCTGTCTCTGCCATATCACCTTCATCAGCCTCCACAGGAAACGCAAAACATCTGGTGCATTCTTATAGAGCCGGTAGGGCACCCCGTTGGGCCCAGGGGAGGATGCTGCTCTTGCCCGACGTACTGTTCTTTCAACTTCGCTCCACTTGGGAGGGCTGACGTCTGCCTGATGTTCTGGAGGATTTAATGGTGGCATATCAGGTGGAAGGGTGAACTGTTCATGTCGACGGCTGTCAGAGTGTGTTGCTTTCAGATGGGCTTCAAGGTCTTTCTTTGATGTTAAAAGTACACCACTTTTCTCCTTCGTGAACTGGGCCTTCACAAACTTGAAAGGGTCTTTGAAGAAGCTAGATCTTGCTTGTTCCTTCTTTCTGCGCCTCTTTCTCAGGTTCTCGGCTCTCCTTAATGCTGATAACCTGATCTGAATTTCTGCCTGCAGCACATCTATGCCGTCTTTCTCCTCCTCTGGGGCTTTCCTCCACTGTTTCTTCAGCAGCCTTCTCTCCTTGACCAGTTGCTCTATTTCCAGCTGTCTCCTGGACTTAGTTGGAATGGATGGTGTTATTCTCCTCTTCTCAGCAACTCCGAAGCGTTCAGATCCGTAGCTGTAGATGAGCTCTCCAAGTGTCTCCAGTTTCCTCATTGCCGTTCCACGTAGTTGTTCCAGCTGCAGGCTGAGGTCTGTGTTGACTGATTCCCACAGTTTTTTCTCGCAGGATTTTGGCCAGTTGATGGGTGGCTTCCGCCCCTGGATCTTGGTCTCTGTTGCGTGATGTTGGCTAGGCTCGTGGTGGTCTGCTGTGCTTGACTCCTCCTCTTCCTCTGCTGGGACAGGGGGATTGATGTTCTGCGGGCTGTGGTTTCCTTCCTGCCGCTGAACTTCACTCGCCTGACTCGACGTGCTTCTTAGGAAGTAGCGGTCGATGCGAGGTCCCTGTTCCACTTTCTTCAAGCACCTTTTCCTGCCTTGATGTACTCTCAGGCCTGCAGCGGATGTAACCTTCGCCCAGCCACATGGGCAACTCTGGAGCGTTTTTCCTGGAGTAGGTGTCGAATTCTCTGGTATAGTTCTGATCATCGTACTCGTTGTCTGATTCGTTCCTGGGTCGATTGCCGTGTTGTCTACCGATGAGTCATCTTCCGCCCCCGCTCTCGCTGACTCTAGGGGTGTTCTCTTCTTTAAACTTTTCGTAGCCGATAGCGGGTGGGACACGTGCATTGCAATGCCGCATCCCTCCTACCACAGGGAGCTAGCCTGTGGCAGGCCCAGTGGGGTCTTTCCCTCCTGTCAGCTGTCTTTCCAAGCCGTCACAAGGTCTTTCCCTAGTTGCCAGCTGATCTTTCTCAGCAGTCACTGGTTGAACCAGATGATCAGTTCTAAATACACAGGATATGATGTTAAGATCCAGAGTGCTGGGAACTCTGCATGGCAGGGGCGTCGACCTCCCTGAGCCGAGCTTGCGCCTGACCACATACCAAGTTCAGGACTAGGTGGTAAGTTACATTACTACTTTCATTTTTATTGTAAAACAGAACTTTATCATGCTTTTATTTTGAAGGCCGAATTAATAAACCGGAAGTACATTTGTGAGAAATTGTTGCTCTGTCCACATAGATTTTCCGCAGCCATTACACATGTGGATGCTCTACAGTAGTCTGTTCAGCCTGCAGGTAGATGCAACCATTACACATGTTGATGCTCTACAGTAGTCTGTGCAGCCTGCAGGTAGATGCAACCATTATGGATGGTATACAGTAGTCTGTGCATGACTGTTGTTTGATTAACTAAATAGGCTCTTAGTTGTGGTGCAGTGCTAGCTTGGGTGAACCCAGCCTTCAACGTGACGTCACAGACTATGCCTGTAACCTACATTTCTTTGTGGCTGATAGTACATAGAGGTCACGTGGAGGCTGGGCTAGTGCAGTGCAGCCTATCATCATAGATATATTATATTTGAGTTAAACTGAATATCTGATCACCGATCGGTAGATTCCCTGCCTACCAACGCGAGGGGTGCAGGTTCGTGTCCTCGTGTTACCTCCGGCTTGGTCGGGCGTCCGTACAGGCACGATGGGCTGGTGTCTGCGGGAGGGAGGCCAGATTGAGGGTATTTGTCCTGGTTGCTGCACTAGCACCTCCTCTGGTCGGTCGGGAGGTGCCTGTTCGGAGGGAAGGGAACTAGGGAATAGCGTGATCCTCCCACGTGCTACATCCTACCGGTGTAGCTCCCGCTGTCAGATGAAAAGAAGTGACTGGCTACTGCGCATGTCTCAGAGGAAGCATGGTGCTAGTCTACGACTCTCCCCAGATCGGCAGAGGGTGGAGCAGCGACAGGGGCAGCAGGGGGAGAAATTGGCGAAGTACAATTGGGGAGAAATGGGGTAAAATCAGAAAAAAAATATGTTGTTGATGCCATAAAAGTGATGCCCATCTGGCCATCTCCTAACTGGCATACTTGTGACCAGGAGCTATGTCAGAGCCATGGTGATCTGAAATGAGCAGCACCCCTCCAGGTTAGAAATGATCCTTCCTTACTCCCTGAAGTCAAGCAGGAAGTGGCGTTGTTCAGCCTATTACTGGCCCATTCTTGGATGAACTAAATATGGAAGAGTATAACACAGGATGTTTATCCTTTGCTGGATGGGCTGCTTAAAAAATACCAGTGGCGCACCTTCACTATCATTATCGTTTGGAGTGCGCCACTTGAAATCCTGTACAAATAAAATCCACTTTTAAATCCACTTTAATAAAAAAAAACTATTGGTAAAGTATTGGTTCAGGCACCGTTTTAGTCTAGGGAAAATAAGGTTTGACCTTAAACTAATTGCAACAGAATTTATTTTCACATTTTTATATTTATATTGAAGCCCGAAACACTATATTAAAAATCCCAGAAAATCCCATTAGTGGAAGTATGTTAAAATGACATTTTTTCAAAATGGCTGCCATTATTAAAATGTTGGCCATATCTTGACTCCAACTAGACCTAGAATTACACATTTGGTGTCTATTTCCACATTTTTGGGGGCAAGGAATCCACAGAAATGGTTGTTGAGTCTCTAAGTAGAACAGATTTTTATTTTCTCATGTAAGTATGTAGTCGTAATACAACATGTTAGCTACAACTTCGTATTTGTTAATCATACACATTTTGGGTGATACCCATTACCCATGAGCATATTGAAGTGCTTGCCATTGAAAAAAAAAGTTTGTTGTTTCATATTTCCAATTAAAAATGTGTTACGGTAATGAATTTATTCCCTCAGTGTCTCTAAAAGTGTCTGGAAATACATAAAAAATGAGCACATCTATCTATCTAAGGGAGCTAGGGCTCTGTCTGTTTGTCTGTCTGTCCCACTGATTACATCAGTGATGTCATAAATCCACTCACTCTCTCTCTCACACACACACACACACACACACACACACACACACAGTCTCAGTGATGATGTCATCAGTGATGTGATAAGTTGTGACATCATCAGTGATGTCAGAGGCATTGTGATATCATCAGGCATGTCATAAGAGGTTGTGATGTCATCAGTGATGTCATAAAAGCAGTTGTGACATAATCAGGGATGTCATAAGAGCAAAATCAAGTCCCAGGGGCAGACACTGAAAGAAGTGGGAGTCTGGCTTCAGTCTTCAGCCATGGACAGCTGTATGTTGCCAGCTCCAGGACAGGTGATCCAGCACCCCTGAAGTATGGTATCAAGGAGCAGCCAGGGCGAGGCCGCGGAGCGGCCGAGCTGCTTATGCGAGCTGCAGGGCCAGCTTGGCGAGCTGCAAGGCAGGCGAGCTCGCGTAGCGCGCAAGATGCCTAGTGGATTATAATTTCAATTTGAATGGTGAAATTATATCCTACATGATATCTTCTTGATATCTTTGAGTTTTGCTATGAGTTGTACCATGTTCATGAGAATCACCCACCTGTGGCATTCTCAATCCTCCCATAGGACATGGATGCAAGGCCAGGGGTCTCTGATTTCCACATGTGGATATTGATGTGTCCAACTGCTGCTATGATGTCACAGCTATCAGAGGTACTGGTTTGGCTCTCTGGTGTAACTCCAGCTATAATGCCCATACCATGGAATGTGTTGTGGCCATCAATGGTTCTGATGTTATGGTCAAGATGATCAGCAATGTACTGAATGAAGTGGCCTTCAACATTGCCAGGGAGGTATGTTCCTGAGAAGCAGCTGCACTTGACTCAACTTTTTCACCTCCCGAAATGAGGAACAGAATCGAAGGTTACCAAGTGTTTTCACCAAAAATCTAGATCAAAATTGGTGATGCATTTGTCAGTCCTATCTGTAATGGCGTGATGAGAACCCTTGCCCTTGCTGCCCGCATGGCCTGTCCTATTGCAGCTATGTTTAATTCACAGTTCTTGCCAGCAAACAGTTCTTTGAGGAGAAGCTGAAGAGTTTCCACGTTTCCTTTGGCAGATGATATATTTTGAGGGATATGCATCTCTGGGAATCTTGATATCTTTTATGTCAGTCTTTACCAGTCTGGCAGCGGTTTTCACAAGACACACTTTTTCTTCATCAACATCATTATTGTCCTTCTTAGATGCATGCAAACATGCACTCAAAATATCAATGTAACCCCTTGTGGTTTGCCATTGATTTCTGTAATGATTATTTGATCATCACTTCAAGCTATTGTTAAGTTTTCACAGTTAGGTCTCCAAGTGCAATTTGCTCATCATCATTCTGTTCTAAATAGCTGTCTGCTCTTTTTCTTTGGACAACCATGTTCTTCATCAAAGGTCTGAGGTATTTGTTTTTTGGTACAGATAGCTGGCATCTGCAGCATGAAGATCTTGGGCAAATGAATCCTGAAGGTCTTCTTCCTCTGTGGTGTTTTATGGCAGTTGGCATCCTTTATGTTGCATTACCGCCTCCTTCTGAATTTATCAATCCACCGTTTCCCTACATTCTGTAAAACCCGATCCCCTCTCCTCTTCTGTTGGTTTTTTCTGAAAGTCTTCTTCTTCTTCTTCTAATGGCTTTCTGGCAGACTGATTGATGCCTTGCGGTGGTCCTAAAAGGAAACATAAGTGGGCGGGCGGCGTGTGTGCCACGATTGTCATGTCACGATTGTCATGTATCAGTGATGTCATCAGTGATGTCACTTGAGCAATTGTGATGTCATCAGTGATGTCACTTGAGCAATTGTGATGTCATCAGTGATGTCACTTGAGCAATTGTGATGTCATCAGTGATGTCACTCGAGCAATTGTGATGTCATCAGTGATGTCACTTGAGCAATTGTGATGTCATCAGTGATGTCACTTGAGCAATTGTGATGTCATCAGTGATGTCACTCGAGCAATTGTGATGTCATCAGTGATGTAATAAATCCTTCTTCTGTGGTGTTTTATGGCAGTTGGCATCCTTTATGTTGCATTACCGCCTGGCTGAGGCTTTATAAGTGGTTGGAGTATAAGTAGGGAGAAGAGCACAAGTGGTAGGCTACATCATCTCCAGAGTAAGTGTTTATTAGTGGCTGGGCCAGCGAAGCGGCAGGGCCACTTATTGTGTTTGCCCCTATTATTAGTCTTCTTCTTCTCCCAGGAAGTTGGACTTCCCATGTATGAAAATAAACCAAATTTGCACAAAGGTCCAGGCCCATGCCAAACTTCGTTGACACAAATTTGGTGCCAATAGTCCTGATGGTGGCGCTACAGCGACCGTCTAAAGTTTAAAACTTTGAAAATTCATAACAAATCAGGCCTATGTGCTATGACTTTGCAACTTTCAACGAAATGTGGGCCCAAGTGAGGAGACACTTTTGTACACTGCAACCTATGGCCAATTATGAAGTCTAAAGACTGCAAAACTGCAAAAACTGTCAAACTAATTAAACCCTACTCCCACATTTTTTCTTCAAACGACACCAAACTTCAGCATCTGCATCGTTAGACTGTCCTACACAAAAGTTTCAAACAGATTTTCGATTGATCAAAAATTTAGCCCACAGTGCATCAAAATGTTGAATTCTGCCCCCATGTATAGCCTAAAGAGCATCTTAATAGGTTGTATTTGTGATGTCATCAGTCACTTGAGCAATTGTGATGCCATCAGTGATGTCACTCGAGCAATTGTGATGTAATCAGTGATGTCATAAATCCTTCCTGGCTCACCCTATATAAGTGGAAGCAGTGTGTGTTTTTACACGCAAGCATCCAGTCCCATAAAACACCACCAGCAAGCATCCAGTCTGTCCATAAGAGGAAAAAGCAGCTCCTGCTGGTATATCAGTTGTGTGACCCCACAGACCTGCAGCGTAGGACCGAAGAGATACAAACTCCCCAGGTGGCTATTAATCGCTCAGCCTCCCTCTCCATCTAACATCAACTCCACCAGTACCTCATCCACTCTACAACAGTGAGGCAAGTAACTACTACTTTTGTTTGTGAATATACTGATTCCTACTTGTATTGTTGTGAGATGCCTCGCAACAAAAAACGGAATCAGATGATGAAAAAGCTACATGCTGCAAAGAAACCTGAACCTGCTTTGAATCCCTTAGTTTTAGCTATGCAATGTTCTAAGCAGATTCAGATTTCAGATTTCAGATTTCAGATTTATTTCGCCCCCCACACACACAATCAATTAACATGTTCAATCAACACCAAGATACAAATGTGTGGAGTGCCAGGTCTCCAAAGAAGCTACTAAAAGCTTATAGCAGGAGCCTGAGCAGGAAGACTTAACACAACTTAAATACAAGTTACTGCATACAGTATAACATAACAAAATTTACACAACAGGACAATAAACAAACAAAACAAAACAAACAAAACAGTCCCAGATCAATGGATAAGTATAAGTATACTTATAATACATATTATTGCTATATATTATATTATATATCATATACATTATATATTATATATACTATATATTATAACATATTATATTATTATACATACAGATTAAGCAGTTGTTCTTTCATTTTTTTCTTGAAAACAGAGATGGATGGAGCTGTTTTCAGGCTCTCATCAAGCCCATTCCAGATCCGCGGCCCTCTATTAGTTATACTTAAACTGGTGCATTTCAGTCGTCTTTTCTTACCATAAATAAGATGTGTATTTCTGGTATTAAAAGAATGAGCGGGGCGGTTGACTGGGATGAGCTTGGAGAGTCTTGGATTTAAGTTATGGACAACTTGATACATCAAGATTGCGTTTTGGTGAATATTAAACTCAGCAAGCCTCAGAAGATTATAGCTATAGAAGAGGGAACATGTGGGTGCGTTGAAATCCGACCAGGATACGGCTCGTATTATTTTCTTTTGTAAGCTTTCTAATTTCTTTAAATAGCTGGGGAAGGTGTTACACCATATGATGTTACAGTAATTAATGTGTGGCTCAAACAGGGTTTTGTACAGGATCAGGAGAGCAGATAAAGGCAGAAAATGACGGAGTTTGAAAAATAAACCAACATATTTAGACAGTTTTGTTAACAGATGATCAATATGACATTTGAAGTTGATTGACTCGTCTATGATGACCCCCAAGAATTTTGTTGACCCTACTCTTGCCAACTCCCTTCCATCTATATTGAGGTGGATATGATCCACTGATTTTTTGTTAGAGTGGAATATTATAAAGTTGGTTTTGCTAATATTCAGCGACAATTTATTACATTTGAACCAAATATCCACCTGTTTGAGTTCAACATTGAGTAGATCTTGAAGCTCATGAGGATCGTTGTGGGACAGAAATAAGTTTGTGTCATCAGCAAATATCACTTTGTGCAATAATTTAGAGGAGTTGACAAAATCATTGATGTAAAGAATAAAAAGCAAAGGCCCCAAAAGCGAACCTTGGGGGACCCCATATTTAACATTCATTTTTTGAGAGTGAATATCATGTATGTCAACATACTGGTATCTACAATGCAGATAATCACGAAACCATTCAAGAGCCAGTCCTCTAATCCCATAATGGTGCAGCTTCCCCAACAAAATGTCAAAATCAATGGTGTCGAAAGCCTTTGAGAGGTCCAGAAATACACCCACCCCACAGTTCCCCCGATCAACAGCATCATTTATTTTTTCTATAAGGTCTAATATTGCCATACAAGTTGTATTCTTTTTCCTGAAACCATACTGAGAGGATGTAAGAATATTAAGTTTATCAAAATATTTGCTCAGTCTTTTAAACACAACTCTCTCATAAATTTTAGAAATAACAGGCAGGACTGATATTGGGCGATAATTGCTGATACTATTTTTATCCCCAGATTTGAAAATTGGTATTACTCTTGCAATTTTGGTCATCCTAGGCACAACACCAGAAAGTAAAGATACATTTATGCAATATGCAAGTGGTTTTGCTATAATGGCAGCTACGGCAATCAAGATTTTACTGCAGATTCCATCCACACCAGCTGTACGAGAGTTGTTCAGATTCATGATGGCTTCATATACTTCATCGCAGTCAGTAGGTTTCATGAAAAATGAGTTTGGATAGTCTCCTGTGAGATACTGGTTGTAAGAGATACCTTGAGCAGGACAGATTTTACTGGCCAGGTCTTCGCCTACAGAGACAAAATAAGAGTTGAATTGATTGGAGAGTTTGGACAAGTTGACATGACCTGGGAGAACTGGTGGTTTTTTGTCCCTATTCAGGACCTTATTCAGGACAGACCATGTCCTCTTGGTGTCACCCTGGGCTGTCCTTAACTGTTCAGCAAAATGGACACATTTACTTTTCCTTATTATATGGGTGAGCTTATTCCTGAAGACATTATATTTATTTTTATTAATGAGGCTCGGATTTTTTATATACCGTTTATAAAGTTTGTTTTTCTGTTTTATGGAGGTTAATATCCCCTTTGAGAGCCAAGGGTTTTGATCTTCAGCTCTGCATACGACAGTCTTTTCAGGAATTGAGTTATAAATAGAATCAGATAATTCACTGATCAGGCTGTCATAAGCAGTGTCTGGTTCAGAAGCAAAGTAAACATTATTCCATGACTTTGTCTTCAGATTGTCACAGAGCTGGCTCAGAGTTCTGTTATTTAACACTTTTGTTGGTTTCTTACAGAGAGGGGGAGCTAGTACACAAGTGAGATTAGCAAACAGTACAATAGGAAAGTGATCAGTTATGTCTGTCAGAACCACTCCAGTCTCCAATGTGGTGTTACGAATGTTAGTGACAATATTATCTATGGTGGACTTGGACGAAGATGTTACTCTTGTATAGGTGTTTATCGTTGGAAAAAACGAAAAAGAATGTAATGTATTTATGAAATCATAAATGCCATCAAGCAGACTGGATGGCATGCAGCAGAAGCAGATGATAGAACGCTCATCCATAAGAGACTTGAGACTTGACTTGGACTTATGACCAAAGACGTGAGACTTGACTTGGAGTATAGCTAAAAGACTTCAGCCTTGACTTGGGGACTCTAGCTCAAAGCCTTGAGACTTGCCCGGCCACGACCCATTGCTGCGCAGCGGCTATAATTGTTTATTTATGATTGTTTATTTGCACAAAGAAAATGAATAACAACAGATAGTACCTTAAGCTATTATTAAGCTATACCTATTAGTAAGCTATTAGCTAACTAGTAAGTGCTTATTAAGCTAGCCTACTTTGAATGGTAACACACAAAGACTGTCATTGGTAACAGACGATAAATGGCGGTCAACTTATCCATAACCTTCGGATATGGAGAATACTTAGCCTACCTGTCCACTCGTCTGCATGTTTGAGCTACAACTTGCGCTGTGCTTTGCCAAAATCAAATTGCCTCCAATGCAAAGCAGCTGCTTATGCGAGCTGCAGGGCTAGCTCAGCGAGCTGCAAGGCAGGCGAACTCGCGTAGCACGCAAGATGCCTAGTGGATTATAATTTCAATTTGAATGGTGAAATTAGATCCTACTTGATATCTTTGAGTTTTGCTATGAGTTGTACCATGTTCATGAGAATCACACACCTGTGGCATTCTCAATCCTCCCATAGGACATGGATGAAAGGCCAGGGGGTCTCTGATTTCGGATATTGATGTGTCCAACTGCTGCTATGTCACAGCTATCAGAGGTACTGGTTTGGCTCTGGTGTAACTCCAGCTATAATGCCCATAACATGGAATGTGTTGTGGCCATCAATGGTTCTGATGTTATGGTCCAATAATTGGGCGGGCGGTGTGTGTGCCACGATTGTGATGTCACGATTGTCATGTATCAGTGATGTCATCAGTGATGTCACTTGAGCAATTGTGATGTCATCAGTGATGTCACTTGAGCAATTGTGATGTCATCAGTGATGTCACTCGAGCAATTGTGATGTCATCAGTGATGTCACTTGAGCAATTGTGATGTCATCAGTGATGTCACTTGAGCAATTGTGATGTCATCAGTGATGTCACTCGAGCAATTGTGATGTCATCAGTGATGTAATAAATCCTTCTGTGGTGTTTTATGGCAGTTGCCATCCTTTATGTTGCATTACCGCCTGGCTGAGGCTTTATAAGTGGTTGGAGTATAAGTAGGGAGAAGAGCACAAGTGGTAGGCTACATCATCTCCAGAGTAAGTGTTTATTGTTTATTTATGTTTGTTTATTGTTTATTTGCACAAAGAAAATGAATAACAGATAGTACAAGTATCTTAATAAGCTATTATTAAGCTATACCTATTATAGCTAACTAGTAAGTGCTTATTAAGCTAGCCTACTTTGAATGGTAACAGACAATGGCTGGGTTTCCCAAAAGCTTCTTTGCGCTAAGAAGCTAATTCAACCCTTCTTAAGGCCCCCTTAAGAAGCAAACGCGTTTCCCAATTGCTTCTTTACGAAGGCATGCGTTTCCCAAAAGCTTCTTAGCGCTAAGAAGCTTCTTTGACCCTTCTTAAGGCTCCCGTAAGAAGCCAACGAAGCCAACGCGTTTCCCGATTGCTTCTTAGCCTAAAATTATCTTCCAATTATCCTCCGTTAAGAAGGCTGCGTTTCCCAAAAGCTTCTTAGCGCTAAGATGATCTTTCGTTAAGAAGGTTTTGTAAGAAGGGTCTGGAGCCTTCTTAACACCTTCTTAATGACAAAACACTGGCAGATCCAGCCGCGTCAGGCAAAAGGAGATACTTCCACTGTTCCTCTTGTGTTTTTCCCTTTTTCCTTTCTTTCATGCACCCTTTAGTGTTTAAAATTGGGGAACACTTGAAAATCTCCCCTGTATGTATGGTTACTTGTGTTTTAAATGTTTTACCGTAGGCTATATTTCTCTAATCAGAATGGATTCCTTTTATAATGTTGTGGATTTATATAGCACCTTTCACAGAACCCAAGGTCGCTTAAATTCTGTAGTGTTTCTCTGTTTTGTTGTATGCTGTGTATATAAAGCAATTTGAACTGCAGTCCATGTCTGAAATAAATAATGTTTAATAAAGTTTAACATGACCATGATTAGGTGTTAACAGTGTTTCTCAACCACTGAGTCGTGGCCCACTGCTGGGCTCAGAGTGCCATCAAGTGAGTCGCTCCAGTTAAGATGCTTCTTAAGAGCCTTCTATTTTTTTTATTTTTCTCGACTGTTAAGAAGGCGTTTGGGAAACACTTCTTTGCAGCCTTCTTAACTCCTTAAGAAGCTTCTTAACTCTTAAGAAGCTTCTTTGTTGGGAAACTCAGCCAATGACTGTCATTGGTAACAGACAATAAATGGCGGTCAACTTACCCATAACCTTCGGATATGGAGACTTAGCCTACCTGTCCACTCGTCTGCATGTTTGAGCTACAACTTGCGCTGTGCCTTGCCGAAATCAAATTGCCTCCAATGCGAGACTCGTGAATGACATGACTATGAAGTTATGGTTTGCGATGGCTGTCTGAGGCATGAAAACTCACCCTTTTCCACTAACTATTAGAACATATTAGCCACACTTACATTTTTTATGTTTTGTTTTGTTATGTTACAGTATGTTTGGTAGAGCTTTTCCCTAGCCCCACCCCTTTCCTGACCACACCCCCTCCCACCTCCCACATACACTCCCCCCCGATACACCTGTCCATGCCCCCTACCCACCTCTCGAATCCAGACTCTCTACGACCTTCCTATCCCTAGCAACAGACTCTTTTCCCTAGCCCCGCCCTCTCCATTGAGCCGACCCAGATCAGATCCGCTCCAAAATGTAATGGGTTCTTCCTTGGCCCATGCTACACCCTTCCACCAAGTTTCATGAAAATCGGCCCAGTAGTTTTGCCGTAATCCTCCTGCTAACAGACAAACGGTCAGACAAACGGCACCGAAAACATCACCTCCTTTGTGGAGACAATGCCAATTTTGAGAATGTTCCACTACTGGGATTTTCTGGGATTTTCAGTATGTTAAATTGGAAGGTTTCAAGAGCTGAATACAACACAAATAATTTCTGTTGCAATTTGTTTAAGGTTGGGTCATTTTTTCTCACAGATTCCTAGACTATTTAGGCACCGGTACCGTTTGAATATTGTTTTAGCTAGAGATGCACCGATTGCCATTTTCTTGGCCGGTTCCGATTTCCGATTTTTGAATAGTCTGACTTGCCGATACCGATTTTGGCCGATTCCGAAGAGCAATAATTGATGGGTTATTTTTTGACGTTTTTTTTATTTTTTTACTTTGCTTTAATAGAAAATTAAGATTCATGTCACATTTCTTATCATTTGCATGAGGTAGGACGATCTCACTCAAAAACATCTCAAAATAAAAGTGTTACTGTTACCAGGTTACTGGACAGAGTTTTTCTTTTTTGTGTAAATACAATGAATATAAAACAACCAGTATATCCCACAGCTATCATGCATTTACTTTTCCAAAAGAAAAAAGGTGCAACAGAACAGGGGCTCCAGATGGAAAGTAGCCTATGGCTAAATCTGTTACAAAGCATATCTTCCCCTATGGTGTTTAATGTTTTGTTTGTATATGTCCCTCCCAAATAAACTAATAAAATAAAATAAATGAACGTCAAAATGTTATCCATGGACAAGGAGTTTATAGCCTATATAGGTCTGGAGCCCAGAGACCTTCGAAGCCATGCCCACTCTACAGTTGTGGATTTGGCTGTTCTTGAGTAGATGAGGAAATTAGTTTGAGTTGACTCAGTTTGAATATTGTAGTTTACACACAGAGTCAGTTTTTTTAATCAGATATTCGGAAAAAAAATCATCTCCCACAGAAAACCTTGCACACTGGTCCGATGCGTTTTATTATTATGTTCGTCGTTCTATTCGCAATACGAAAACAAATAGTCCTCTCCTGTATCCACGTTACACCGTGACTGACAGATAGCAGCAGCAGCAGGCAGCGGTGATGTGGACTCGACTGCAGCTGGTCGGGGAAGAGGTGAGGCCGGTGAGGTGAAGCGAGCCGCTCAGACTGGAGTGGACTCCAACCTACCCTGCCCCTCCGCAGCTTATTTTCGACTTGCATGTGTGACAAACTGCAAGCTTTGTATCGTCTTCACTGACGGTGAAAAATTTCCACACCGACGAAGACATGCTGTGGCATGTGTGTAGTGGCTGCTTTTGTTTTGGCTGCAACTCATCCGTCTCGGTCTCGCTGCTTTCGGGTGTGCGCACGTCACGTGAAAATCGGCTCACAGAATCGGCTATTTAGAGTGACCGGCGCAGATCACCGGTCGAGGCCGATCACGTGGAAATCGGCCATTTCCGGTCACGTGCCGATCGATCGGTGCATCCCTAGTTTTAGCACTAGTATCAGAGAAATACGAAACAATACCAGCCCTAACCATAATGTCCCTTTAACTTCCACAGTACCATAATGTCCCTTTAACTTCCACAGTACCATAATGTCAGTTTAACTTCCACAGTACCATAATGTCTCTTTAACTTCCACAGTACCATAATGTCCCTTTAACTTCCACAGTACCATAATGTCTCTTTAACTTCCACAGTACCATAATGTCTCTTTAACTTCCACAGTACCATAATGTCACTTTAACTTCCACAGTACCATAATGTCCCTTTAACTTCCACAGTACCATAATGTCCTTTAACTTCCACAGTACCATAATGTCTCTTTAACTTCCACAGTAACATAATGTCCCTTTAACTTCCACAGTACCATAATATCCCTTTAACTTCCACAGTACCATAATGTCACTTTAACTTCCACAGTACCATAATGTCAGTTTAACTTCCACAGTACCATAATGTCTCTTTAACTTCCACAGTACCATAATGTCCCTTTAACTTCCACAGTACCATAATGTCCCTTTAACTTCCACAGTACCATAATGTCCCTTTAACTTCCACAGTACCATAATGTCTCTTTAACTTCCACAGTACCATAATGTCCCTTTAACTTCCACAGTACCATAATGTCTCTTTAACTTCCACAGTACCATAATGTCCCTTTAACTTCCACAGTACCATAATGTCTCTTTAACTTCCACAGTACCATAATGTCTCTTTAACTTCCACAGTACCATAATGTCCCTTTAACTTCCACAGTACCATAATGTCTCTTTAACTTCCACAGTACCATAATGTCTCTTTAACTTCCACAGTACCATAATGTCTCTTTAACTTCCACAGTACCATAATGTCCCTTTAATTTCCACAGTACCATAATGTCCCTTTAACTTCCACAGTACCATAATGTCTCTTTAACTTCCACAGTACCATAATGTCTCTTTAACTTCCACAGTACCATAATGTCTCTTTAACTTCCACAGTACCATAATGTCAGTTTAACTTCCACAGTACCATAATGTCTCTTTAACTTCCACAGTACCATAATGTCTCTTTAACTTCCACAGTACCATAATGTCTCTTTAACTTCCACAGTACCATAATGTCAGTTTAACTTCCACAGTACCATAATGTCCCTTTAACTTCCACAGTACCATAATGTCCCTTTAACTTCCACAGTACCATAATGTCTCTTCAACTTCCACAGTACCATAATGTCTCTTTAACTTCCACAGTACCATAATGTCCCTTTAACTTCCACAGTACCATAATGTCTCTTTAACTTCCACAGTACCATAATGTCTCTTTAACTTCCACAGTACCATAATGTCAGTTTAACTTCCACAGTACCATAATGTCTCTTTAACACTTTGAGTGCCACGGCCCTTGGGCAAAAGGTTGCTAACTGTGCCACATAGGCCGCAATGCATTTTAATATAGCCATATCATTTTTTGTGTTCCTCTTATATGGACAACCAATAGCCTCAATGAAACTTTGAACCCTTCTGTTTCATTTAAAAAAAAAACTGTTTATAAACCGTTCCATTTTGGAAATACACCCCTCTGAAAAAGAGTGTTTTCGACCGAAAAGAGCATGCTGAAATTAGTTTCTGAGATAATCACATCTTTATGTTAGAAAGGCGACAGAATGAATTCTGCTTTGAGTTGAACAAAATGCTATAGCTGAAATGAAAGGTTAGAATGTCTAGTTTACCTGCGGGAAAAGTATGTCAAAAGAATGTTTTGTTTATTTTCTACAAATATTAGTAAACAGCTTGGTCTAACATCAAAATGTTCACTTTCATGGGGTCATGCTAGATATTGAAGTCTCTATTTACATAGGGAAACAAGATATCACCTTTATTTTTATTTTTATGAAACTACACATTGAAAGCTTTCATTTGATGTGTAACATAATAACAATATTCAAAACACAACATGTCCTGCACTGTTTTATCTTCTTCACATGGACCTTCAAAATAGTTGGAAATCAAGACAACTTTATGTAAACATAGGCCAACATCGAGCCTGCTGCTGCCTGGGTGTGTGTGTGTGTGTGTGTGTGTGTGTGTGTGTGCCCCTGCGTGCCCCACCCCCCTCCTCCTCCTCCTCCGTGGTGGGAGGAGTCGAGTGTCTCTGCTGCGGTTTGCTCTGTTTGATCTGCACTGAAAAGTCCGCTGCCTGCATCCCCCCGCTTTTTTACAGCGTGTCCTCGGCTCGCAGCTGAGAATAATGTAACTTTTCAGAAAGACGCTGGTGTCGCCGTGTCGGCAACTAAATCATATTGATGGACTATCGCAGCGGACACGGATGGGGCTCAATTGTGGCAGCAGATGACTGCTGTTCACAGGCACAGCTAACGTTATGCTTCAAGCATATCGATGCGATTTCCGTATTCCGTTTCCTCATGACTTCTTCTCTCTTTTCTCCTGGCCTTTGTCTAATCGGGAGGGCACTGTCGCCACCTAAGGGTTCTGTAAAATAGGTTAGACACATTCAATAGCTCTCATATTGTAAGAGGCGATGTAAGAGGGTTAGATCGACACCCCCCCGTCAAAAAAACAATTTGGAGTTATTGACGCCATTTGGCGTCGCTGGCAGCCTATGGTAAATTTCTAATGACGCCATATGGCGTCGCTGGCACTCAATGTGTTAACTTCCACAGTACCATAATGTCAGTTTAACTTCCACAGTACCATAATGTCTCTTTAACTTCCACAGTACCATAATGTCTCTTTAACTTCCACAGTACCATAATATCCCTTTAACTTCCACAGTACCATAATGTCTCTTTAACTTCCACAGTACCATAATATCCCTTTAACTTCCACAGTACCATAATGTCTCTTTAACTTCCACAGTACCATAATGTCTCTTTAACTTCCACAGTACCATAATGTCTCTTTAACTTCCACAGTACCATAATGTCCCTTTAACTTCCACAGTACCATAATGTCTCTTTAACTTCCACAGTACCATAATGTCTCTTTAACTTCCACAGTACCATAATGTCTCTTTAACTTCCACAGTACCATAATGTCTCTTTAACTTCCACAGTACCATAATGTCCCTTTAATTTCCACAGTACCATAATGTCTCTTTAACTTCCACAGTACCATAATGTCCCTTTAATTTCCACAGTACCATAATGTCCCTTTAACTTCCACAGTACCATAATGTCTCTTTAACTTCCACAGTACCATAATGTCCCTTTAACTTCCACAGTACCATAATGTCCTTTAACTTCCACAGTACCATCATGTCCCTTTAACTTCCACAGTACCATAATGTCCCTTTAACTTCCACAGTACCATAATGTCCCTTTAACTTCCACAGTACCATAATGTCCCTTTAACTTCCACAGTACCATAATGTCTCTTTAACTTCCACAGTACCATAATGTCCCTTTAACTTCCACAGTAACATAATGTCTCTTTAACTTCCACAGTACCATAATGTCTCTTTAACTTCCACAGTACCATAATGTCCCTTTAATTTCCACAGTACCATAATGTCTCTTTAACTTCCACAGTACCATAATGTCCCTTTAATTTCCACAGTACCATAATGTCCCTTTAACTTCCACAGTACCATAATGTCCCTTTAACTTCCACAGTACCATAATGTCCCTTTAACTTCCACAGTACCATAATGTCCCTTTAATTTCCACAGTACCATAATGTCCCTTTAACTTCCACAGTACCATAATGTCCCTTTAACTTCCACAGTACCATAATGTCCCTTTAACTTCCACAGTACCATAATGTCCCTTTAACTTCCACAGTACCATAATGTCCCTTTAACTTCCACAGTACCATAATGTCTCTTTAACTTCGACAGTACCATAATTTCTCTTTAACTTCCACAATACCATAATGTCCCTTTAACTTCCACAGTACCATAATGTCCCTTTAACTTCCACAGTACCATAATGTATCTTTAACTTCCACAGTACCATAATGTCCCTTTAACTTCCACAGTACCATAATGTCTCTTTAACTTCCACGGTACCATAATGTCTCTTTAACACCATAATGTCCCTTTAAC
Organism: Poromitra crassiceps; assembly: GCF_964638095.1. Taxonomy (NCBI): domain Eukaryota; kingdom Metazoa; phylum Chordata; class Actinopteri; order Beryciformes; family Melamphaidae; genus Poromitra; species Poromitra crassiceps. The sequence goes on along the minus strand of NC_139625.1, from coordinate 86,911,189 downwards.
TTCCACAGTACCATAATGTCCCTTTAATTTCCACAGTACCATAATGTCTCTTTAACTTCCACAATACCATAATATCTCTTTAACTTCCACAGTACCATAATGTCTCTTTAACTTCCACAATACCATAATGTCCCTTTAACTTCCACAGTACCATTCCACAGTACCATAATGTCTCTTTAACTTCCACAGTACCATAATGTCTCTTTAACTTCCACAGTACCATCATGTCCCTTTAACTTCCACAGTACCATAATGTCTCTTTAACTTCCACAGTACCATCATGTCCCTTTAACTTCCACAGTACCATAATGTCCCTTTAACTTCCACAGTACCATAATGTCCCTTTAACTTCCACAGTACCATAATGTCTCTTTAACTTCCACAGTACCATAATGTCCCTTTAACTTCCACAGTACCATCATGTCCCTTTAACTTCCACAGTACCATAATGTCCCTTTAACTTCCACAGTACCATAATGTCCCTTTAACTTCCACAGTACCATAATGTCAGTTTAACTTCCACAGTACCATAATGTCTCTTTAACTTCCACAGTACCATAATGTCTCTTTAACTTCCACAGTACCATAATGTCCCTTTAACTTCCACAGTACCATAATGTCCCTTTAACTTCCACAGTACCATAATGTCAGTTTAACTTCCACAGTACCATAATGTCTCTTTAACTTCCACAGTACCATAATGTCCCTTTAACTTCCACAGTACCATAATGTCTCTTTAACTTCCACAGTACCATAATATCCCTTTAACTTCCACAGTACCATAATGTCCCTTTAATTTCCACAGTACCATAATGTCTCTTTAACTTCCACAGTACCATAATGTCCCTTTAATTTCCACAGTACCATAATGTCTCTTTAACTTCCACAGTACCATAATGTCCCTTTAACTTCCACAGTACCATAATGTCCCTTTAACTTCCACAGTACCATAATGTCAGTTTAACTTCCACAGTACCATAATGTCTCTTTAACTTCCACAGTACCATAATGTCTCTTTAACTTCCACAGTACCATAATGTCCCTTTAACTTCCACAGTACCATAATGTCCCTTTAACTTCCACAGTACCATAATGTCAGTTTAACTTCCACAGTACCATAATGTCTCTTTAACTTCCACAGTACCATAATGTCCCTTTAACTTCCACAGTACCATAATATCCCTTTAACTTCCACAGTACCATAATGTCCCTTTAATTTCCACAGTACCATAATGTCTCTTTAACTTCCACAGTACCATAATGTCCCTTTAATTTCCACAGTACCATAATGTCTCTTTAACTTCCACAGTACCATAATGTCCCTTTAACTTCCACAGTACCATAATGTCTCTTTAACTTCCACAGTACCATAATGTCTCTTTAACTTCCACAGTACCATAATGTCCCTTTAACTTCCACAGTACCATAATGTCCCTTTAACTTCCACAGTACCATAATGTCCCTTTAACTTCCACAGTACCATAATGTCTCTTTAACTTCCACAGTACCATAATGTCCCTTTAACTTCCACAGTACCATCATGTCCCTTTAACTTCCACAGTACCATAATGTCCCTTTAACTTCCACAGTACCATAATGTCCCTTTAACTTCCACAGTACCATAATGTCAGTTTAACTTCCACAGTACCATAATGTCTCTTTAACTTCCACAGTACCATAATGTCTCTTTAACTTCCACAGTACCATAATGTCCCTTTAACTTCCACAGTACCATAATGTCCCTTTAACTTCCACAGTACCATAATGTCAGTTTAACTTCCACAGTACCATAATGTCTCTTTAACTTCCACAGTACCATAATGTCTCTTTAACTTCCACAGTACCATAATATCCCTTTAACTTCCACAGTACCATAATGTCCCTTTAATTTCCACAGTACCATAATGTCTCTTTAACTTCCACAGTACCATAATGTCCCTTTAATTTCCACAGTACCATAATGTCTCTTTAACTTCCACAGTACCATAATGTCCCTTTAACTTCCACAGTACCATAATGTCCCTTTAACTTCCACAGTACCATAATGTCAGTTTAACTTCCACAGTACCATAATGTCTCTTTAACTTCCACAGTACCATAATGTCTCTTTAACTTCCACAGTACCATAATGTCCCTTTAACTTCCACAGTACCATAATGTCCCTTTAACTTCCACAGTACCATAATGTCAGTTTAACTTCCACAGTACCATAATGTCTCTTTAACTTCCACAGTACCATAATGTCCCTTTAACTTCCACAGTACCATAATATCCCTTTAACTTCCACAGTACCATAATGTCCCTTTAATTTCCACAGTACCATAATGTCTCTTTAACTCATTGAGTGCCAGCCACTTTTGGAGAACGGACGCTCCCAGTGCCAGAGTTTCAGAGCGTTTTCAGTGATTTCTCGAGGCCCACAGAATATTGTGTGATATTACTATGTAAACACTGAACACGCACAAAGAACGATGAGACTCTATTCTATCATCTGCAAAAAAAAGTTTATTGATCCCATTTTCCGTTCTTTAGTTATGAGCCGGAGAAGATAGCTTGATTCATCCAAAAAAAGCAATTTTTTTCTAGAAGCTGAGATAATTGGCCTTTTGTGAAATTAATCATTTCAAGCACATCACTGACTCTGAAGCTAATCTTTTCTAATGTAGTCACACCTCAAAAATAATTTCCTTCAATAAAACAGTTTAGGCCAGGGAATTTTGTTTGGCAGAATAATATTTTTAGCTACAACCAGCAGCGCTGGCCCCTGCGTGCGCTGCTGGTTGCAGCTTCTTGCTGGTTTTGATTTGCTGCTGGTGGGCATCGGATATTCTGGCTTGCGTTTGTCAATCCTGTCCTGCTGCCTGGGTCTGTCTGGGTGTTGTGTGTGTGCTGCTCTGCGTGCCCCCTCCCCCCCCCCCCCCCGCCCCGCCCCGCCTCGCCTCGCCTCAACTGCACACTCCTCCTCCTGTCTGTGGTGGCTCTCTGCTGAGTTTGCTGTGCGCACAGTGAAGGGTGCTTGACATCCTGCTTTTTTACAGCGTTCCGCGTGTGTTTGTCACCGGCAACGATGCTTCCAGTTGAGAATAATAACAACTCGACGGTGTGGATGTGCGGATGTACTGTCGCAACCGACACGGAGCGGCTCAATTGTGGGAGCAGATTGGCTGCTGCAGGCACAGCTGCAGTAACGTGCTTCAGCATATCGATGCATACGGATGCGATGCGATTTCCGTTTCCATAACGACTTCTTCTTTGTTTTTTCCTTGCCTTTCTGTTATGTGGAGAGCACTGTCGCCACCTAAGGGTTCTGTAAAATAGGTTAGACACATCCAATAGCTATAATATTTGTACATCAGAGGCAGAAGGCTTTGATCGACGCCCCACCGTCAAAAAACGCAATTGACGAACATGTCCGTCCTTGGCACTCTACGTTACTATTTGAAATGACGAACATGTCCGTCCTTGGCACTCAATGAGTTAACTTCCACAGTACCATAATGTCCCTTTAATTTCCACAGTACCATAATGTCTCTTTAACTTCCACAGTACCATAATGTCCCTTTAACTTCCACAGTACCATAATGTCTCTTTAACTTCCACAGTACCATAATGTCTCTTTAACTTCCACAGTACCATAATGTCCCTTTAACTTCCACAGTACCATAATGTCCCTTTAACTTCCACAGTACCATAATGTCCCTTTAACTTCCACAGTACCATAATGTCTCTTTAACTTCCACAGTACCATAATGTCTCTTTAACTTCCACAGTACCATAATGTCTCTTTAACTTCCACAGTACCATAATGTCTCTTTAACTTCCACAGTACCATAATGTCCCTTTAATTTCCACAGTACCATAATGTCTCTTTAACTTCCACAGTACCATAATGTCCCTTTAACTTCCACAGTACCATAATGTCTCTTTAACTTCCACAGTACCATAATGTCTCTTTAACTTCCACAGTACCATAATGTCCCTTTAACTTCCACAGTACCATCATGTCCCTTTAACTTCCACAGTACCATAATGTCCCTTTAACTTCCACAGTACCATAATGTCCCTTTAACTTCCACAGTACCATAATGTCAGTTTAACTTCCACAGTACCATAATGTCTCTTTAACTTCCACAGTACCATAATGTCTCTTTAACTTCCACAGTACCATAATGTCCCTTTAACTTCCACAGTACCATAATGTCCCTTTAACTTCCACAGTACCATAATGTCAGTTTAACTTCCACAGTACCATAATGTCTCTTTAACTTCCACAGTACCATAATGTCCCTTTAACTTCCACAGTACCATAATGTCTCTTTAACTTCCACAGTACCATAATGTCAGTTTAACTTCCACAGTACCATAATGTCCCTTTAACTTCCACAGTACCATAATGTCCCTTTAACTTCCACAGTACCATAATGTCAGTTTAACTTCCACAGTACCATAATGTCCCTTTAACTTCCACAGTACCATAATGTCTCTTTAACTTCCACAGTACCATAATGTCTCTTTAACTTCCACAGTACCATAATGTCTCTTTAACTTCCACAGTACCATAATGTATCTTTAACTTCCACAGTACCATAATGTCCCTTTAACGTCTACAGTACCATAATGTCCCTTTAATTTCCACAGTACCATAATGTCCCTTTAACTTCCACAGTACCATAATGTCCCTTTAACTTCCACAGTACCATAATATCCCTTTAACTTCCACAGTACCATAATATCCCTTTAACTTCCACAGTACCATAATATCCCTTTAACTTCCACAGTACCATAATGTCCCTTTAACTTCCACAGTACCATAATGTCCCTTTAACTTCCACAGTACCATAATGTCTCTTTAACTTCCACAGTACCATAATGTCCCTTTAACTTCCACAGTACCATAATGTCCCTTTAACTTCCACAGTACCATAATGTCACTTTAACTTCCACAGTACCATAATGTCCCTTTAACTTCCACAGTACCATAATGTCCCTTTAACTTCCACAGTACCATAATATCCCTTTAACTTCCACAGTACCATAATGTCACTTTAACTTCCACAGTACCATAATGTCACTTTAACTTCCACAGTACCATAATGTCACTTTAACTTCCACAGTACCATAATGTCCCTTTAACTTCCACAGTACCATAATGTCCCTTTAACTTCCACAGTACCATAATGTCTCTTTAACTTCCACAGTACCATAATATCCCTTTAACTTCCACAGTACCATAATGTCTCTTTAACTTCCACAGTACCATAATGTCTCTTTAACTTCCACAGTACCATAATGTCCCTTTAACTTCCACAGTACCATAATGTCCCTTTAACTTCCACAGTACCATAACGTCTCTTTAACTTCCACAGTACCATAATGTCTCTTTAACTTCCACAGTACCATAATGTCTCTTTAACTTCCACAGTACCATAAAGTCTCTTTTTGAGAGTGAGAACAGAAACACTTGCTCTAGCTGAGCCATTACGGTTACAAAACCGCAACGTTTTTAAACCACGGTTAATCGTGAAATCGGTTCATCGCTGCATCTCTACCTGCAGGTCCACCTCCAGGAGATCCGCAGTCTGAAGGAGGTCAACCAGAAGCTCCAGGACGATAACCAGGAGCTGCGAGAGCTATGCTGCTTCCTGGACGACGACCGACAGAAGGGCAAGAAGCTGTGGAGGGAGTGGGAGCGCTTCGGCCGCCACACGGCCAGTGTCCTTTGGAAAGACCTGGGGCTGTACCAGCAGAAGCTGACGGAGCTGGAGGCCAGCCAGGAGGCTCTGAGAGCGGAGAATCTGGAGCTGAAGGAGATGGTTGTGATGCTGGACGAGGAGAGGAGCGTAGCAGGCTCACGGAGCTCCATCGACAGCCAGTCCAGCCTGAGCAACCTGAACGGCTCCGGCCCCATCCGGGACGTCCCGGATGGCAGCAGTACCGGGAGCACCGGGAGTCCCGACCACCACCACAACCACTTACACAAACCATCAGAGGGCAAGATGGCATCTCTGAGAGGTTCTATGGATGACTTGTCAGGCTCACACTTCCATAGAGCCACTGGACTCAATGGTAAGTTTGACGAATGCTGCTCATGATGAGACCACTTGTGAGGCCATTGAATCAGCGAAGAGAAGGTCAACAACAGACCGTCTAGTGCAGTGATTCCCAACCAGGGGTACGTGTACCCCTAGGGGTACTTGAGCAGCTTGCAGGGGGTACTTGGAATGATTGGGGAATACAATTTACCTCCAAAATGATAGATAAATATATATATATTCCAAGTCATTTCATGAGCCCATTGTTAAAATGTGATGTGTGTGCCGCAACTAGTTATCCTGGCAAGTGTCAACTGCTACACTGTTCTGCTACTGATAATGGCAAAAAACAACAACTAAAAAGCCCAAACACCGGCAGTTCAGTAAAACATATATTTTGTATAGATTTACTTGTATGTAATCATCAACACACATGAGTGAGGGGTACTATTGTCATGGAAAAACAGCTCAAGGGGTACATATTAAGACAAAAAAGGTTGGGAACCACTGGTCTAGTGGGCCGATTTTCATTCAACTTGCTGGGAGGGTGTAGCATGGACCAAGGAAGAACCCATTACATTTTGGCTCGGATCCGATCGCGGTCTCGTCAAGGAAGGGGTGGGGCAAGGGGAAATGGGCTGTAGCTAGTGCCACTTCACAGCCCTCGCTGGTGTTTTGAAGGGGTGGGGCAATTGAATGACTGACAGGTCGTAGGACCAATGAGAGAGTGGTTCATTTGCAAAAGTCAACAGTCAGGTTGGGTGGGCATGCTTGATCCCTAAAGCTACTGATTGTTCGACCATAGCTCCAAAGGATAGTTCTATCAAGTACACCGTGGGCCGCTTGAATGCATAAAATAAAGCTGATAGTATACAATTTTATTCTTTAAACGTCTTAAGCCCAATTTATGCTTAGTCTCTCATAATATAAAGAAAGAGTCCCGCACACCGTCCAAACTTGCAATGTAGAGTTTATTCCGTGACGTTTCGGTCACCGACCTTTTTCAAACAAATGATTACTGACATAATGAAGCTGCTTAGTCTCTCGACACTTTTGAAACGGTCTCTCGACAGATATGTCAGAACTTCAGAAGAGACAGAAAAAAGTGTCTCTCCACACTTTTCTTTGGTGTTGCCTAGCTGGGAATGTTGTTATTTCGCACACCGAAATATTTTGTCACGCATTGTTGTGATTGGATAGAGTTCCGTCAGTATAGTGCGTCTGACAGCCAGCCTGCCCGGCCAGCAACTACATTCCCCAGGGGAAACAACGGGGCTTCTTGTGGGCGGAGTCAGGGCTCGGTGTGGTTGGAGTCAATGCTCGGCGTGTGTGGAGTGGAGGTCTGGAGGAACGGAGATATTCTCTGAAAAGAGGAGTGAGCCGTTGTCTGTCAAAACTGATGCAGAGAGATACAGATGCAGTGTGGTTATGTTTGCATTTAGGACTCGTGTCAAGATGTTTTTGTTTTTTTCTTGTGGCAAGATGTGATTTTTGGGGGGGGGTACGGTGGTGCAGTGGTAGGCGCTGTCGCCTCACAGCTCGAAGGTCCTGGGTTCGATTCCCACCTGGGACGCTGTGAACGCTGAAGGAATGCGTGCCCGTCCGCATGCCCTCGAGTGCCCACCGCCCGGGTGGGGTCGTCAAAAGGGCCTTTCTGTGTGGAGTTTGCATGTTCTCCCCGTGCCTCCCGGGGGTTTCCTTCATATAGGAACCCCCTTCACCAAAACATGCAATATCCTGGTTCCTAATGTGGTTCCTCCTCTGGTCGTTAAGGGCGCCTGTTCGGAGGGAGGGGAACTGGTTGGAATAGCGTGAACCTCCCACGTGCTATGTCCTACCGGTGAAGCTTCCTCTGTCAGGTGAAAAGAAGCGGCTGGCTAACTCTCGTAACGGACAAGCCCGTCTTTTATTGTCACACGAACACAATACATGCATGCGGCCACAACACACTCATGCTGACGGTGGCCGGTGAAAAGTGTCCTCTGCATTTAACCCATCCAGGCATGTCCTTTCCTCCGAGGGGCAGGCCAGGAGCAGTGGTCGCTTTCTCGTACAGCGCCCGGGGACCAACTTTGTTTGTTTGTTTATGTTTGTTTATTTATTTAAGAAAAGGGACAATTCACATTAATTAACATGAGCATGTGAGTCCATCATGTAAATGTGCCAGATTTAGCCATACAGGCTAATTTTCATCTGCAGTCCCTGGCAGGTTGATGTTATATGTGAAACATTAACAAACACATGCAATAGTACAGAAGACATAAGTAGACAAAAGCATATAAAAGAAGAAAAGCACAAGCAGATTAATTGCATATAAAAAGAACATGCATGAGCACATATAAAAAAGAACATGCAAGATTACATTAGCATATTCTATACAATACATGCCAGAGCAACAGCACATAAGCACATAAAAACAGACAAAAGCATATAAGCACAATTATGCAGCCCCTGGTTTACTGTAAAGCACGGACAAAAGCACAGACAAAAGCACATGCCCTACAAAGCAGACAAACAATGACAAACAATGAGAAATGCTATCCTGGAGTATGGATGCATGTTTGATTGTTCAATAGCCAATGTTTTATGGAGTTGGAGAAGGAGTTGAGAGATGTGATGTTTCTCAGTTCTACGGGTATAGTGTTCCAGGTATGTGCTGCTCTGTAGGAGAAGGCTGTTGTCGGATGTTGTCGTCACTGGTCGGATGACGATGATGATCTGATCTTCTGCATGTTTTTAATGGGGGGGTTATATACGGAGGAACCCCCTGGGGGAGCACGGGGAGAACATGCAAACTCCACACAGAGAGAAAGGCCCTTACGACGAGATAACCCACCTGGGCAGTAGGCACTGAAGATATGGGGGGGGACACAACCACGGCACCCACAGTGTCCCAGACGAGAATCGAACTCAGGACCTTCTGACTGTGAGGCGACAGCGCTACCGACTGCGCCACCGTACCCCCATGTCCTGCCCATGTCTCGGAGGAAGCATGGAGCCAGTTTCGGCTCTCCCCAGATCGGCAGAGGGTGGAGTAGCAACCAGGATAAATAAATTAAATTCGCACTAATGGGGGATAAAAATTGGATAAAAAATTATATAAAAAAAAGATGTGATTTGGAAGGCGAACAGCAGCTCTGTGGGATGACTGAAACCTTTTGCCCAAGTATGAATGAAAAAGGTTGTGCAACTCCTGTCGAGCGACACTTGTGAAAAATATTGAGCGCCTTACCATAAATCAACCTTTACCCCATTTTTCTGATTGGATCAAAATTGGCGTCAACCTCCCACTATCCAATCAGACATTGTGTGACATTTTCAATGTGACATTTTCAACTCAAATCGAGTTACACACAATAACACACCACGGTTGTGGCGGTTGCTTGCCATCCACCTTGGTTGGCTTGTCTATAGCACGGTATTGTAATATTGCGGTGTTTGTGACAGTAAGAAAGTAGCCGACTGGAAATGTTTTAATGTCTGGCCAGTGGCCATTTAGCTGACAGCTGGCGCTTATGGAAAACCCAGTCCTAGTCCATCCCCGATTAGCATTTTTGGTGCGGGATACTTGGTAGGATTGAAGATTGAACATTAATTTTAACTCATTGAGTGCCAGCCACTTTTGGAGAACGGACGCTCCCAGTGCCAGAGTTTCAGAGCGTTTTCAGTGATTTCTCGAGGCCCACAGAATATTGTGTGATATTACTATGTAAACACCGAACACGCACAAAGAACGATGAGACTCTATTGTATCAGCAGCAAAAAAAAGTTTATTGATATCATTTTCCGTTCTTTACTTATCAGCCGGAGAAGATAGGTCAAAAACAGAAAAAATTGGCATTTCTATCTAGAAGCTGAGATATTGAGCCTTTTGTGAAATAGAGCATTTCAAGCAAATCATTGACTCTGAAACTAATATTTTCTGACCTGAAACATCTGAACAGTAATTTCCTTCAATATAACAGCACCCAGACCCCCCCTCTACTGCAAACTCCTCCTCCGTGGGTGTGTCATGATGTTGCTGCTCGCTCTGAGTGCTGCTTGTGTCAGGCGAGTCTCTGCTGCCTGGATGGCGGCCGCTCGGCGGGGCAGTCTGGATCGGGCTCGCTCGTTTCTGGGGTTTCGGTTGTGAGCTGTGAAGCTGCGTCCGATTCTGGGCTTTCTGGGCTTTCTGCTGCCCTGCGTGCCCCACCCCCCTCCTCCTCCTCCTTGGGAGTGTCTCTGGGGCTCTGCTGCGTTTGCTCTCGCTCTGCTTTTGCTCTGACTCTGCACTGAAAAGTGCGCTGCATCCCCCCGCTTTTTCACATCGTGTCGCCGGCTCCCAGCTGAGAATAATGTAACTTTTCAGAAAGACGCTGGTGTCGCCAACTAAATCATATGGAGGGGCTATTGCAGCGGAGACGGAGGGGCTGTGGCAGCAGATTGACTGCTGTTCACAGGCACAGCTAACGTTATGCTTCATGCATATCGATCGATGCGATTTCCGTTTCCTCGTGACTTCTTCTCTCTTTTCTCCTGGCTTTTCTCTAATCTGGAGAGCACTGTCGCCACCTAATGGGTCCCTAAAATAGCTTTTACACATTCAACATGCCCCAAAATTTTACAGGAGATGGATCTGGCTTTGATCCACGTCCCACCGTCAAAAAACGCAATTGACGACTTTAGTCGTCAATGGCACTCTACGTCACTAAAGCAATTGACGACTAAAGTCGTCATTGGCACTCAATGAGTTAATAGCCTGTGAGTAGGCTAATTACATTACAAACAAGGAATTTGACTTAGAGAGCAGAGCAGTGATCACATCAACAGTAGAAGATGGAGCAAAACAGAAAAATAAATCAATGAAAAACAAACACTAAATGATTTGGGTTGGTCATAATGAAGCATTGGTCCTTTATAAGATATCGGACATCTCAAATCTGCCATTGACCTCAGTGAGCTTTACAAGAGATACAGCCCCTGAGTCAGGAATTCTGGATGGCAGCAGATCTCTGGTTGGGTTGTCCTTTGATGTCTGCAGAGATCAGGTGTGTCCAGATACATCTAATCCATCAGGACAGGAAGATGGCGAGCACAGCAGGAAGCCAGCAGGTCCGATGGACACCCCTGCCCCCTGGTAATCCACCATGTCACTGCTTGTTTAGTCATGCATTTTTGGGGTCAGTAACATGAGACGGTGACACAGATCAAAGCTCCATTGAATGTTCTGGAACAACCTAGAAGCACATGCAGATTTTCCAAACTTCGGTCCACACATCATCAACGTCATCAACTTCTCCACTCAACAACTTTGAAGGAGTTTGGGCGTTTTACATGCCTTGCTATGCATCTGCACTGTGCTTGTCCAAGGTGGAAAGACTAGTTTTGATCACTTTCCCCCACATTTGATTGCTCAAATTGAAAAGTTTTATTTCAATGTTCTCAGTGAGGATCAGTGAGCAGATCAGTGGGGTGTCGTAGTGGCTCAGTTAGGAAACGTGTGCAGTATACCATGTACCAGCAACGTGTCCCCATCTCTCCTGTCTTTCTCCACCATAAACTAGCAGAATTTCTTTTCTCCCAATGGCTCCATCAAGAGGCATTTGAGCGCCTGGTTAAATAACAGTTAAATAATCCAACAATTCCAGGGGTCAACATCAGAACTCGTTAGCTGCTTTACATATCTCAATCTGTTTGTACATGTAGGCAGGAAAGGCCTTTTGCGCTGAGTATGAACTTTTCCAAAGGTGACGTTTGGTTCCCTAAAACTCCTGCAGCTCAGAAAAGGAACGGTTTTCTTCTAACATGCAGTATTGCATGTTAACTCCTCCCTAAGGATTGGATAATTGCGACGATCCATAACTAGCTCATACACAGCTACTCTGGGCAAGGCTAGGCAAGTTTATTTGTATAGCACATTTCATACGCTGAGTCAATTCAAAGCTTTACATGAGATAGATGAAAAGAAAAAAGCAGTATTCCCATGCTGGGTATTCCCAGCATTCGCTGTGAGAGAGAGAAAGAGAGAGGGGGCAGAGAAAGAGAGGGAGAGACAGAGAGAGGGGGCAGAGAAAGGGAGGGGAGAGAGAGGGGGCAGAGAGAGAGAGGGAAGAGAGAGGGGCCAGAGAAAGAGAGAGAGAGACAGAGAGAGAAAGAGAGAGAGAGAGAGAGACAGAGAGAGGGGCAGAGAGAGAAAGAGAGGGGAGAGAGAGGGGGCAGAGAGAGAGAGGGGAGAGAGAGAGGGGGCAGAGAGAGAGGGAAGAGAGAGGGGACAGAGAGAGAGAGGGAAGAGAGAGGGGGCAGAGAGAGAGAGGGAAGAGAGAGGGGGCAGAGAAAGAGAGGGGAGAGAGAGGGGCAGAGAGAAAGAGAGAGAGAGAAAGAGAGGGAGAGAGAGAGAGAAAGAGACCTTTGATGTTCCTTTAATAAAACATCACCGTCACTTAAAATGCAAAATTAAAACTCACACGTTGCTGAATTGACCCCCCACACCCCCACACTAACACCCCCCACACCCCCACACTAACACCCCCCACACCCCCACACACGCCTAACCCTCCCTGACCTCTTGGACAGGGGGTGCTTATAAAGCACTCTCCATCTACAGCCTGCCATGCTCTGCTCACCCAGCATCTCCTGCCACTGGTGCTCCCTTACCTCCTGGAGAGCCCCGACGTTCCTGACCTTGGTTACTGCCGCGTACAGGTCCAGGACCCTCCCCTTCAACTCCCCAAACATCCCCAGGCTCGGAGTCCCCCTCTCCTCCTCCCTGCCCCCAGTCTCAGCCGACACCATTATAGAGGGGAAAATGGCAGGCTCCTCTCCCCGCGGCTTGCGGAGCACCTCCAGGACTGGCTCAGAAAGTGACCCCAGGACCTCAGTTTTCAGTGTCTCCAGAGGCCGGTTGCACCAACTGGTCTTAACTATGCCTGGTTGTAACTCCTACGTTGGTCTTAGTTAAGACCAGTCTTTAGAGTGGACTTATGCATGTTGCACCGACAGCGCTTACGTCTGGTTTTAACTACGCCGGTTGTAGCGATGCACATCCATGTGAAAGCCCGGGAATGCCCACTGGAATACGGCACGCGACCTGTTTAGAAGAGTGCGCTGACGTCAAATGATGCTCCGCTGACCCCGTGGTCTGACACAAACTGTAAATCCGGTGACAGCTCTTCAATAAGTTCAAACAGATAGTCTCTCCGGCAGAATCGAAACCTCTCAATCAGCTCGTCATTATACACGTCCAATGGATTGCTTCTGTCCCTAATTACTCTCTCCCGTCTAAATGGCCGCTCGTTGTAGAGACGATGGACGAGACGATGTGCAATTTTCAAGCTGCGCTGTCACTATACTGCACCTTACGCCTGCTCTGGACTAGGCGTAATATTTACGCCTGCCCTGGTCTTAGTGAGAAGAAGGCTTAAGCTCTCCTCAGCAGAGCTCGTGCCAGGTGGCCCCAGCTGCTGCCCACACTGTACAGGAGTCTCTGGGCAGCCTGAAGTCTGAAGGACTCTGCTCTCTAGGTCCATCAGTCCTTGACCTCCCTCAGGCACCGGTAGGTAAAGGAGCTCAGCCTTCAGCCAGTGGTGCCCCGACCAAAAGAAGTCCACCAGCTTCCTTTGCATATCTCTCAGGAGCCCACTGGGCGGGTAACACTTTACACGAGGACGGTTCCCTATGGTGACGGGGAATTATTTTATCGTTAGTGCCTCCCTTTTAGACGGTGACGGCGAATTTGGGCTTCGGAAACCACACATTTTGAAACCACCTTCCAGAGTGGAATTCTTGGTGACGCTTCCCGCTGAGGGCGCCGTGTAATCGCTTGAGACCGCTTGAGACGGCTCATTTCAGGAACTCTGACGTGCCTGCACACGCGACACACGCGATTACGCCATAGCCGTGCGCGAGTTGGCAACCATTTTCAAAATAAAACGTCAGTATGAAAGAAGTTTTGGCAACATTCAGAATTAAGCTACACTGTGGCCAACTTCAGTGACATGTTCATAACGTTACTGCTGCGAGGAGTCGATGGCTGTACCCGGTCGGCATTTAACGTTAGTTACAAAAGCACGTCGACAGTGTTTTCTCACTGCCAGTAGCCTACAGTAGGGTCTGACAGATAGCACACTCAGCGCTCCCGGTCCTCGCTGCTCGTTAAAGATTTCTAATAGGCGTTATTCTGATAAACTGGTCACATACTGTATATGTTACGTTCTCACCCGACAAATATTAAAACTTTAAAACAGTTTGGGGTTTATTTTAGCTTGAAAACAGCTTTTTGGCAAGTCTTAAATGACTGTGGTAGGCATACGCTACTTCCGTGTTTAAAATACGTCATGCAGAAGCGTCCTTGTATGGGCAAAGAATAAGGTGATCACACTGCCACCTAGCGACCTGGCATGTACATTACGGCGTTTTAAAAATTCAACAGCGCTCATGTAAACAGGGAGAAGGTGTGAAGGAAAAGGTGTGAAGGAAACGCTATTGTGTCGTTTCTTCCAGAAACTGTCCTCGTGTAAAGGGCCCCTACGTCTCAGCTCCCCAAAACTTACCCCCTGCACTCTCCTGTGAATTAAGGCTAGGAGCGGCTCAATGGCCAACGTATAGAGAGAGAGACAGGGGGAGAGAGAGAAAGAGAAAGAGAGAGGGAGAGAGGGAGAGAGGAGAGGGAGAGAGGAGAGGGAGAGAGGGAGAGAGGAGGGAGAGGGGATTGGTGGGGATTGGGGAACAATAATGTCCTCTGTTTGCTTTAGCAGTCCCACTAACCTTCTACTCCCTCCCTTCCTCCATACAGCCCAGCAGCTACATCATTGAAATCACTTATACCTTCAGTTGTGTGTGTGTGTGTGTGTGTGTGTGTGTGTGTGTGTGTGTGTGTGTGTGTGTGCGTGTGCGTGTGCGTGTGCGTGCGTGTGTGTGTGTGTGTGTGTGTGTGTGTGTGTGCGTGCGTGCCTTGTGCAGTGTAAAGCCCCTTTTAGACTGGTCAAAAATCACACGCAGCCCCCCCTTCCCCATTCAGCATAGCGCCACCTACTGGCAAGTTGTGGCAACACAAAAAAGTGGTTTAACTCGAGAACCGTTCATCCAATCGACTTCAAACTTGGGCAGTGCGCTGCTGGGAACCCGACAGAGTGCAGTGCCGAATTTCGTAGCGGCCTGATAATGTTGTTATAATACAGTTGGATATTGATTTTGAGAGTGTCGTTGGATTTGATAGTGCTGCTTAGGCTAAGGTCATGGGTCAAAGTGCCTTCCTGACTGACAGTGCTTCCTCTTGGCCTCTCTTCAGATGTGTCAGCCAGCTACATTCAACAGCTGGAGAGCAAGCTGAGGACGCTGGAGGACCACAACAAGCAGCTACTGGCACAGGTAAGGACCATCACTGTCCTCTGTCACATGCCATGGGCCTTGCTCTACTAAGGGTAGTCCCTCTATGGATAGCAGAGAAGAGGATCCACTCTCCTCTATCTGTGATGATGCTATGTAAATCGTGCGTTCCTTTATCGCAAAATAACTGGGATGTGGAGGTTAAATGACATCACATCCGTTTTGTTAGCGTTCCATTTGCAGAAAACTTGAGCTGGGAAGAGCTTGGTCAGATCCAGTCGCTAGCCAGGCTAGCCATTGTTAGCAATAACAATTGACAATATGGCATTTTGCGGCATTTTGCGCATACAAACACTGCAGCCTCATTGTCCACACAGATAGAAGTTAGGCAGTGCTGTGTGTACAGCTGATTTAATGAGACACAAACAAGACAGAAGTGCTAACAACATTACTACGATTATAACTACTGTTGTTGCGCGGCGCAGCCATTTTGGACTTTTGAGGTTGGGTTCTGCTGAGGCTCCTACGAGTTTGGAATGGGACATACCAGCTCTGATGACGTCACCGCCCAGCTCATGACCTTTGAAGTCGTAAGATTACCAGTCCCCAGTTATAAAGGAATGCAGGAAAAGCCATTTGACACATGCTTGTGTGATAAGGGGCTATAAAGTGAACTGAACTATCACATGCCATGGTGCATGTACTAATTGTCTGTCTAATTTAATCAGCGTGACATCAGGACAACAAAAAAGCACTTCCGTGTGCCACTGCAGCAGTTAACTAGTATTAAATAAAGCTGAAAAGCTGTGCCAAACAAACGTTAATATCTCTAACTCACTTATATCAGAAGTAGCTAAAGGGTCCCATCTATAATATATGTATAGTGTTAAAGTTGTGTGAACTGCCGCAGTTTTAAAATGTGGGAATTTAGTAAAAAGCTGCTAGAGTGAGATACACTCAAGGCTGGCTCCATAGGGTCCCATTATAGAGGCTGAAAAAAGCATAAAACATAAACTGCGATTTCTCAAACAGTACAAAAGTCCTAAAATTGGTGACTCATTTAACTTTTTAGGGGTTCAAGCCCCGAAGGGCCTGAAAGGCCATAACTTCCACGCTGTTTGTCCAATTTTCAAGCAAGTTTTTCCCACCTGTTCAGGTGAACCTGCTCTACAAATTTGCCTGAAGGACCCTCAAGGTCCGCCTGGAAAGTTTTTGAGATATTTTGAAAAGTTTGGAAAACACATTTTCGACATCTGACCGATTTCCACCAAAATCGCCAGGAAGCATCTATGGAGCAAGCTCTACAACCCTGATTTTTGGATTTTTGAAAACCCGGATTTTTGAAAACCCGGCGGAATCTGTTGAAGCTGTTTGTTTACCAACATCCTGATCCCTTGTACTGGATGGAGGATGGTTGGGGCCTTATGGGACCATTATACCACTGGCCTGAAGTGAGCTCTTGCTTTTATAAAACGGTTACCAAGCATGCCAATAAAGTAATAGACAACTCCAATTTAAATAGTTGTTATTCATAAATAATAATGTTCCAAATAAAATAGTCCCTGCTGGCTGCCTGTACATAGAGTGAGGCAGTTGCTGTGCAACGTACTGTAGGTAAGTTACAGTAGCTAGCTAGCAGCTAGCAACACGATTTCAGACGGCAGCCTGTCTTTATTGTCACACGAACACATTACAACACATGCATGCGGCCACAACACACACTCATGCTGACGGTGGCCGGTGAAATATGTCCTCTCCATTTGACCCATTCAGGCTTGTCCTTTCCTCCAGGGGGCAGGCCAGG
The DNA here is from genome assembly GCF_964638095.1 of Poromitra crassiceps. Lineage (NCBI taxonomy): Eukaryota > Metazoa > Chordata > Actinopteri > Beryciformes > Melamphaidae > Poromitra > Poromitra crassiceps. The sequence goes on along the minus strand of NC_139625.1, from coordinate 86,894,050 downwards.
AGCAGTGGTCGCTATTTCTTTCCGATTTAGCAAGTAAATTTGGTAGTTGAAAAACAGAATTAACTCAACGACTGAGCAACAGATTTCAAAAGCTAATGTTTCAGTCATTCAGTGGTGTTTTCAGAGCACAGTTGCTAACCCAATCAGAGGCAGAGTAGGGCGGGACATGGCTTTGCTATCCTGGGGAGAAAAATACTGCGAACCGGTCTGCAGCGCTGCTTGAACACCGTTGTAAGACGCGGCATGATACTGAGTTCTGCAAAGTATAATGACGTCAAAGTAATGAACCAATCAGATCACTTGATTTGAGGTGCCCATTTTATATGTGACTTTCAATATATCGCTCCACCCCTCTTATCTATTGTCTATAAGGAGAAAGTAGTCTGGAGCTGTTTTGGGATGGGGTAATCATTTCATGCTTTGAAAGTGAGAAGTAGGGATTTGTTCTTCTCCCCCTCTCTCTCTCTCTCTCTCTCCCTCTGTTTATGTCTCTCTCTCTCTCTCTCTCTCTCCCTCTCTCTGTTTATGTCTCTCTCTCAGGTGAATGGTGGGGAAGTGAAGACGTTGAGGAAGGGTTTGTCTCTATACCATTCAGAGTCTCAGGTCTCACAGTACCAGGACAGCAAGGTCAACGTACGTACACTCACCTAACAAAATTGTGTCTGTGTGTGTGTGTGTGTGTGTGTGTGTGTGTGTGTGTGTGTGTGTGTGTGTGTGTGTGTGTGTGTGTGTGTGTGTGTGTGTGTGTGTGTGTGTGTGTGTGTGTGTGCGTGCGTGCGTGCGTGCGTGCGTGCGTGCATGCGTGCGCATGCTTGTGAGACTTCCCAATATCCTAGAAGCAATAACGGTTCACTATCCAAACATAACATAGGCTCATAGAAACCCCCTGCCTTGTTTATCTAGCTTTGGTTGTCTCTACCAAAAGCTAGCCTGTCCTTTAGACCTTCAACTCTCTCTCTCCTTCAATTCAATTCAATTCAATTCAATTCAACGACTGCTTTATTGCCATGACACTGTGAAGGAAAGAATGAAATATATTCCGTATAAATAGTAAAAAAAAGCAAACTACGAAACAGATTGGTGGTCTACACTTTTACTCTTCATTCTGTATTGTTTTCATTTCCCTTCCTGTGTGAAAACAATAACTTTTTGCAGCTGAAATGACCCTTCCCACGTGAAGTTACTTATCCTGACAGTGTTAAGCCCGACATGCACAGGGAGAGAAACTTGACGCTCGTCTTCTCTCTCAACCCTCTCTCCCTTGACAGATGATTTTTTTTTTGTTATAGCGTAGTTTTGAGCCCCTGTCATAAGCCTCTTCTAAACATGAACTGCGGATTATAACCGTAGAATCAGGTCCGACTATCCGCCGCAGTTACCCTGCTAGATATGACTCAATAAACCACTTAATCACTTTCTAAACATGGGGAGAAGCTCCCGCGCGGTTTGGAGCACAGTGCTGCTGCCTACAGAGGCTACAGAATAGGCTACAATTCTCTCCTCTGGATCAATATGTTTTGAATGCATTTATTCCTCTAGTATTCTTCTCAGAGATAAACTTTGCAGCAGGAAATATAGCCTTTTGTTCGGCACGTCATTCTGAGCAAGCTTGAGATAGAGGCTGTTGGATCATCCTACCTGTCTGTCGCTCTGCCGTGCAGAGGGGGAGAGAAAAAAGGCAGCGCTGCGGGGGGAAATTATGCAACTCTGTCCAAACTTATTCAAATTTCATCATGACATCCAGGGATAAGCTATGTTTTGCTAGCCGATGTGTTTAGAACATTATTGTCACGTTGTAGTCTTGCTAGTGTAGCGTATTATGCCTGCTGTATTTAAACTGCCGTGAGATTTGTTTGAGGAGCACTTATCAAGACGGGGATGGAAGTGGGCAGAGAGGGAGGGGGGAAGCTCAGAGCACATTGGTCATTCTGCTGCTGCTGTTGTTTTGGTAAAAGTAATCCAAAAAAGTAGTGTAATAAGTAACGAGTTACTCTACACAGACAGTAATATTGTAAAGTAACTTAATACTTTCAAATGAAAGTAACTAGTAATATGTAGTATATTACATTTTGAAAGTAACTTGCCCAACACTGCTCACGACTCACATTTTTCCTTAGTCATTAAAGGAGAACTTACCTCCAAAACACTTTTTTTCAGCTTTTAACCAATATATATGACTTTGGGGGTGATGTGTGAAGAATTCTGGTCAGAATTTTCACATTTGACACCAAACTGTTGCCATTTTACCATTTGTATCATTTTTCAGCAGCATATCTGGCATAAGCGCCCTCTAAGGGTGGAAGTCTGCTTTTTTTTTTTCTCAAATGAATGGGAGATTTGGTACAACCTGACGTCAGGTTGTCCCCAAAGACTATGGGATTTCAAGATAATTACTCCCCTACCCCCCCTGTACCCTTTCGGCTCCTCAGAACTCCAAGCCTATTCCTATTGAAGTTTGCTCTTAAAATACTGAACCAAACGTCGTCAAAGTTGGCACATGTCTTAATTATAGTTAGTTTCCCGCTGAATGTGTCACTACTTTATTAATATCTTACCTGGATAAGCTCGAATGATGATGTATATATTATCAGTCCGAGTTGGAAGCAGCTGTCTCCAGCCCAGGCAGGCGGGAGCGGGCGGGAGAGAGTCGTACTGTATCATGCACTAGCGCCAAGCTCCGGGGGCGCGCGCAGCAGAAGCTGGGCTCTCTCGGTGTGTCTGTGTGTGTGTGCTCCTCCACGTTGACTCGTGTGTGTTTTGCTGCGCGGATTGGGTTTGACCGTTTGATCAAGCAAGTAGCTCCTGTGCTCTTAAAATACTGAACACCACGTTGTCATATTTGACATATGTCTTCATTGTAGACAGTTTATCGCTGAATGTGTCATTACATTATAAATATCTTACCTGAATAAGCTCAAATGCTCTTATGCCTGGTTCACACTACACGAATTCAGCCCGATATTAGACCGATTTGGTCGTGCGCGACAGATTTTCAGCGTCGGGCCCGAATATGACCGTCGGGGACGACGATCGGCCGTCTTCACCTCTTGTAGTGTGACATAATCAAAGACCAGCGTCGGGACCAGTCGGGACGTCTAGGACGCCTCACGACGCCCTGACGAAAAGACTGGCATGTCAGTCTTTTGGACATGGTTTCGCCTAGTGTGACACCCCGGAAGACAGGTATCAGGTCCTGGGGAGACCGCTCCCCGCTTATAGTTTTCATTTGCAGGTTAAACAACATGTCACTTCGCTGAAAAGGCCTGAATTTTACAATATGTTTTGAAATAAATGTTTAAAAATCGATTGTGTGTTAAAAGCTTGTGTTACGTTTTCATTGGCGTTAATACACTAATAATTAATTTCAATGTCCGCAATTCAGTTGGTTGATGAAATCGATTTGTGGTGTGGGAGATTCCAGCTGTCAAAAGAAGAGAAAAGACTTGCTCCTGGCCAATCCCGGCGCTTGACTGCTGCGTAGGCGGGCACAGGTGGTTTTTGCGTAACCTATGTGCGATTCGAAATAACGCCTCCCCGCTCGATACAGATTTCGCCCGCTCCGCTCCGCTCAAAAGAATAAAAGAGATAAAAAGGCCAGGGTGTTTTAATTTGCGTTTAAACGCCTGGGCAATGGGCATTGCTCACTACAAATAACATGAGCTCAGCAGAGTCGGCTGCATGCTCGTTTCTCTTCCTTCTCTCTCGCAGCAGCTGGAAAGAAAATAGTGGGCGTGCACATGAAGTATTGGAGGCTGGAGCGGACAGTGCATCACAGTAGAGGCTGTCACTCATCCAAATAACGTTAATTCTGCAAGGGATATATATAGCACCTGGATTACATCCATGTTTCACATAGGGTTGTGTTTTGATTTCAATGTTTTATTTTGTCCAATATTGAAATGTTCTACAATTCCATGTTGTGCTAACATAAACATTATTTCTATCTACCACTTTAGCCTATTTAGGCTGATTTGGTTGCTATTTCTTGTTAATGTATTGGCCTCAATGCATGCTGGGAGATTTCGTTCACAGGTCCGCCTCCCCGACGACCTGTGAACTCGCTGACGACAGCAGACGACGTGATGACGGTGGCATACGATGCTCTGTCGGTGTTAAGCGAGAATACACTTGTAGTGTGGCCAGTCTCCCGACCAAGACATGCCACGAATTGATGGCAGTATGATGGCCTCGTCTGACATGGTGACATCGTGAACGACAAAAAATATCGTGTAGTCTGATCCTGGCATTAGAGGATTATCACACGAGTCTGGAGCCCTTTCTGCCGGCCAGGCAGCAGCTCGTAGGCACCCTGCCTTTTAGAGCGCGAGCACGAGCTGCTGTGTGCTCAGGCAGCGGGGACGCGCGGGCGGAGCTCTTCACATGGAGGTCTGACACTGCCCTGCGCTGCAGTAACTTTTAACAAGAATCACGAAGAGCCCCAAAACGCAAATTAAAAACGGATTTCATTGCGCGGTTTATCGCTAGTTGTACGAGGGAATGACGTGGAGAAATCTCGCATTGTGTTACCCCAGAGCGGGGGGTTTCTCCTATTGTGCGGTGTGCTGCTGTAACGAGCCCATGTCACTTTGCTCTCGTAACGTAGTTTGACACTCTGCCATAGAGATACATGCAGAAAAATAATTAAATTTCTAGTTCGCCACTGAATTACCAAATTGATATAACTTTCAACCATTTTCAGATTTTCTGTTTCCATACAGGCCACCAGCGTTGGCTAGTTGTTGATATTTATAAAGATATTGCCCCTCTCAAATAAATTATTTTTGAGGCAGTAGGCAAACTGTAATGGCGTCGATTTCCGAAAAAAAATCTTGACTTGAACACAGCCAAAGAGTCTAGTATAGACAAGAGCATATGTCATTTCTTGGTTTTTTCCATAGGTATTTTCAAATCACTGTTCTAATACATATCTAGGGGGTAAGTCCTCCTTTAAGTCGTGACCAGATTTTCAGAATTTAGCCTAACTTTGTAGCATCATTTAGCCCCCTTTGCAACAAGCTAGCATGGCATGTTGGTACCAATGGATGCCTTATGGTCTTCTAATTTCATATCATACCAGTACCTTCACTCTATCAACTATCGAATGGGGGTCCGTGGTCTAATTTGTGTCAGTTTAGGGGTCCTTAACATGAAAAACTTTGAGAACCACTGACCTAAGGTATTTGTTGACAGTTGTCCTGACAGAATGAGAAGGGAAATGTGAGCTCAACTCCAGCAGAAGCAGGACCTCCTATATTGACCTATTAACAAGCCTATGTGAGCGACTGATTGATCCTCTCCTGTTTTACTGCAGCTACAGCAGCTTTACTGCAGCTCCGGTCACCATGGGAATGCATATCCCTGCTTCAGCTTTCCTGCTCTTCCTGTTCCTCTCCTTCTTTCCCTCACCATCTTTTCCTTATGTAGCCTGATAGTCTACTCTCTATATATAGACTGCTATGTGTGCTCTATAGAGGCACGTCATCAATCCGGACGTCAGCCATACTGGAGATACTGAATATAGACAACACAACCCAAATGATCCAAACTGGCAACTGTTCCTGTTTATTGTTGCTTCAAATGGTATATTATTGCAGTGTTTCTGGCTGTACTAAGCACCAGGGAAAGCTTTTGAATACTTCAGATTGCAAAAGCTTAGCCTCAACAGAGACTAAGATTGATTCTCAAAGCTCCAGCTCTGCACAGATACTTAGTATTGCTCAGAATCCACTGTGCCCTCCCTTCATATAAGCCACAAAATAACAGTACAGTACTCGTACTTAAAGGCACAGTTGTTGTCCGTCACCACACCACATCTTTCTTAAATGTTGCATCCTTTTCAAATACCGAGGGTTTGTCTTAGCCTGCTAAACCATCCGGGTCACATGAACTCACATCCTGTTTGGTTCTGGCCTCCAGCCCGCACATGGGCCAATCAGGGTCCTGCCTCGTAGTGACAACGCAATCAGGGCTGGAAAAAAATAATAATGGCGTCTCCCGAAGCAACGAGCAGTAACGTTAACATTAGTAGAATAAACAGCCGTATATGCAGTTACTGCAGAAATAGACTCAATAACAACAATTCAACAAGAACAGCAGTATGCACCAGTGGAGTTTCTTGGCGGAAAAGACGTTTTCACCGTTCTTCCGAGTGGATTTGGATTGGACTGGCTGAAGGATTACTGTGAAAACACACCGCACGCGTCTCCTGCACGTAAGCTGCGCGGCGCGACCATTTGCGACCTTGTGCGCAGCCAGTTTTCATTAGGACACCATGTTAACAGATCTGTCAGACCACACCGAATTGCGCGCAGCGCGCCGCTCAGCTCAGCTCCGCGGACGCTCAGGGCCGCTCAGCTCAGCCTGGAGTTCTATTTTCCTGCGCGGCCGTCTGCGCCTGTGAGCGACTCTGTCAAGTTGAACAGATCAGATAAGGGCAGACAGGAACTCCGAAACCGGACATTCGTCAAATAAAACCAATTTCAAAGTGAAATAATGTTTATTTACGTTGTTGATTGCCCCTTTGGAAGTGTGAAAAGAGAGAAAGAGCAATGGGAGAGGGGGAGCGGCTTCTAGGGGCTCATTGCCTGCGGAGCAACAAGTAGAGAGCTAGGACTCGCCTTCTCTCTACAACAGCACGCACTGGGAAAACGGGAGGAGAACAGACAAATGATGCAATTGCATTTTATAATGAAGGTAGCCATTAACTGTTATCCCAAACATATTACTTTAGATATTTATGTCATCATTTACTTGGCCATGATAAGGAAGACAGGAGATCTGGGGCAAAATATATAGTGGACGAGCAGAGCGCGCAAAGAGAGCTGCGCTCTCTGTGTGGACACTTTAAGCGACTTCTGCGGAGGTGCGCTGCGCGGCGCATGCGCGCAATTTTCGCCTCTGGTATGTCCCCAGCGTTAGATTTGGCAACGCTGATTGGCTGATGGACTGGATTTGGTGATGCTGATTGGCTGAAGGAAGTCTGTCAAGGGAAGTACACCCACTGAACTGACTGTTGACAGATTGCAGTCCAGACTGATACGCAGAATGAAACAGAATGCGATTTCATGTGATCAGGATGGTTTTAAGCAGGCTATGCGATAGATGGCGTGTACATGTGTGTGCGTGCAAATGAAGCAGTGGTGCTGCTAAGTCATTCTCTGTAAGTTTTAGCAGCTTTCATACATTTTCTTTTCTGTGGTTTAGACCAGAGGTTCTCAAATGTTTTTCAGCCAAGGACCCCTTACAAGATAGAAAATATACCGGGGACCCCCTCATTCTGATTTGTGATTTTGGGCTAAGCTTAATTGTTTCCACGGTAACGTGCTTGACTTTTAATTTGATAGGTTTGTTATTAGAATGTAATCCATGAACCATTTTAGATTTAAAGCATAAACTATTTTCATTGAACTATGAAGATTTTGCAATTTTTTTTTTTTTTTTTATTACATTACGTCATTTAGCAGACGCTTTTGTTTTGTCCAAAGCGACTTACAATATCACAATTCGTCAACAGTACAGAAAACCACTATGCAACACAATCAATGACAGCCAAGATATTTTGATAGACTAGCACCATGTAGGAAGTAGTTTGAGAAGGAATAAGTAACATGTAGCATTAAAAAAAAAAAAAAAAAAATTACCTGAAAACTTTTCGCGGACCCCCTGGCAAAGTGCCACGGACCCCTGGGGGTCCGCGGACCCCCATTTGAGAACCACTGGTTTAGACCCATTCATTGTCTCATTCATCGTCTCATTCATCCCAGTACCTCCATAAAGGCTGCGCATCCGTTACTGACCAAACCGTAACTCTTTTGCCCTGTATGTGAGCTCCTCTTGTACTGTTGTCTAGGTTCTGTATGTGAGGTCCTCTTGTACTGTTGTCTAGGTTCTGTATGTGAGGTCCTCTTGTACTGTTGTCTAGGTTCTGTATGTGAGGTCCTCTTGTACTGTTGTCTAGGTTCTGTATGTGAGGTCCTCTTGTACTGTTGTCTAGGTTCTGTATGTGAGGTCCTCTTGTACTGTTGTCTAGGTTCCATCATTATGTTCTAGATTCCTGTTGTGCTTGTGATTAAAATGATGATGAACAGTGAGTGTCTCCTGCCTCCCCAGGGTGCCAGTCGGACCCCCAGCGGTGAACCCTCACCTACAGCGACCTACCTCCCTCTTGGGCAGAAACCAGAAGCTGTGGTCCATGCCATGACGGTAGGCCTCACTCCAGATGACTTCTACTGTGCTCAACGGGAAAAATCCCGCTGTCCCTTCTAGGAATGCATATAGGTATCGGATGGTATCGGTACCGGGTCCAATACTGACATAATTTACGGTATCGGATGGTATCGTATCGGGTCCAATACTGGCATAATTTAGGGTATCGGATGGTATCGTATCGGGTCCAATACTGGCATAATTTATGCTATCGGATGGTATCGGGCCCGACACTGGCCCGATAGTGACATGGCCGCTAGGGCTGTGAATCTTCACTGGCCTCACGATTCGATTCGATTACGATTCAGAGGGCTACGATTCGATTCGATTCGATTACGATTATCGATGCATCTCGATGCATCTCGATGCATCTTAAATCGATGCATCACTTTTTTCCGCAATACATGAATTGTTTTTTCTCACTTTCTTTTTTCTCACTGTGTGGCTACTTTTAAAATAAAAGTGCATTTGGAATTGCATTGTATTATGATCCATAATTAAAATAAACAACTGCATGTACTTATAAATTATATTATAAAAAAAAAAAAATTTAATAATCGATTTTTGACATTTGTGAATCGATGCAGAATCGTGCACATCCGCATCGCGATGCATCTTATAATCAATTATTTTTGACACCCCTAATGGCCGCACCCTATACCACTTTACAGCATGCAATGTAACGTTAACCTGAAAGGACCATCTAAAAATAGATTTCCCCACTACACCAGCCATCAGGTTGTGTTTTGATGGTGCATTCAAGGCCATTCAGTAAAAAATGATTGTGTTCAAATGTAATCTTGTAAAATATAAATAAACTAAAGAAAATGACTAAAACCCATAATGTTGAAAAGTGATCTTTGAATTTAACACGGAAAAAAAATCTGTCGACTAATTACGTACTCGTATCGTAAGTACCCAAATGTATATAAGTACCGGTACTTGTACTCATACTCCTACTCGGTCTGCAAAAAAGTGGTATGGGTGCATCCCTAGTCCCTTCTTGGGACATGCACAAGTCCACCTATGGTGAAGATGACTTCATCACGGTGCACGTGTGTGTCTCTGTGTGTACACAGGTGCTGGAGGTCCATGAAAAGCTGGACAGGCAGATCCCCGGGGACTACAATGAAGATCTCAGTGAGAAAGAGAAGGCCATTGTCAGAGAAATGTGCAATGTAGGTTGCCGCCTAACCCTCTGCCTTCTTTCATTTCAGATATTCAGAGATATATATATATATATATATATATATATTTAAGCAATATCACACGAGAGGGAGTGCATTGTTGGCTAATATAGGCACTGCTGTGATTCGGTCGCAGGCACGAGGCCGCAGGCCGAGTGCCGTAGATAATCACAGCAGTGCCTATATTAGCCAACAATGCACGACCTCGAGTGTGATATTGCTTTTATACAACAGTTCTATTAAACAAAGCTGATTAAAAAATATGACAAAAAGCTGAGAAAATAGATGATTTCTGTATTTATTCCTCCGCCAACAAAAATAGTCCCCCCAGCCTTCCCTTTGCAGAAAATGTAGCCTAATCAGCCCGCCTGGTCAGGAGGAGGCATAGCGCCTGCCTGTAACAGAGATCTCCGTGTCTTATCAGCGGAGACCGTTTTGAGTCCTTACCCTGATCGTCGTAACACAGCCAGTTCTCCGTCTTTTGAAGCATGCTGTTAGATTACAACGAACTACCGGTAGTTGTGTGGCTTAGCCTTCCAAAATGTTGCCGTTAGTTTTTTTAGAATGTAATACATAGAATTGGGAACGTTACATTCAATTTCATTCAGACTGTCTGCCTGGCTCGATAGCCGCCATTTTTCCCCCGGAGCGAGGGAGGGTGAGAGGAGGGAGGGTGTTTTACAGTAGTGGCTGAGAGCGTAGTGGCACAGTGCTCCAAGCAGGTCGCGAGGCACATTTTTTGCAACATCATCCAATCAGGGGGCATTCCCTGGCAATTCACATGGACGCGCATTGCTACGACCAGCATACTGACCAGACGTAAGCCGTGTTGGTGCAACAGGAGAGTCCATGGTCTTATAAGACCGACGTAGGAGTTACGACCAGGCATAGTTAAGACCAGTTGGTGCAACCGGCCCCTGGAGGTTTCCGCAGAAGAATGTTGCTCCCCCTCGTCCTCTTCTGACGAGCATTCATAGTTTAAGTCAAAAGTTATGTTAGGAAAAAAATCAATTTGCGCGCTCGGTTACGCTTTGAATGACGTTCAATGTAACGTGGCTGGTGTTTGTTTTGTTGATTAGAGCAGCTGTGAAGCGGAGTGATATAGCCTACACTACACACAGTGAAGCGCCAGTGCATTATCGTGAAATATAGGCACTCGTAAGATCCCTCTTGTCCAATCAAATTGCTCGGCCGGAACTACCTGTTGTATAAATATATATATATACATATATATATGTCTGGCGTGTCATGTGATGTTACTGTGTGACGTCATGTGATGTTACTGTGTGACGCCATGTGATGTTACTGTGTGATGCCATGTGATGTTACTGTGTGATGCCATGTGATGTTACTGTGTGACGTCATGTGATGTTACTGTGTGACGTCATGTGATGTTACTGTGTGATGCCATGTGATGTTACTGTGTGATGCCATGTGATGTTACTGTGTGATGCCATGTGATGTTACTGTGTGACGTCATGTGATGTTACTGTGTGATGTAATGTGATGTTACTGTGTGATGCCATGTGATGTTACTGTGTGATGCCATGTGATGTTACTGTGTGATGCCATGTGATGTTACTGTAGCCGTTTTCCCACATGCGTACCGGAAAATTACCTGTAAGTCAATATCGGACATTTCCCTTCACACTTCTCCTCTGGCATGTGGGAATCTATCAGCGAAATTGCCTGTATGTGGGGGGGGGGGGGGGGGGCGGCACTGCAGAGCGGGTGGGGAGTGACGTGTCGGCAAAACTCCGAATGGTGAAATAAGTTTGCTTGTTTATCCGTTCACCTGCATCGCGTTGAAGCACTTTTTACAGACTGGCTTCATTTGATGTGTCCGGGCTTGCCTTGGCTGTCGGCAACGTAAGCAAAATACTTCCACTTTCGCTTCGTGCATTTGCTTAGTCCCTGTCGGGCTGTGACTTAAGGAGGAGTCGGACTGTGGCCAGAGAGCGAGCAGAGAGGAGAGGGGGAAATCAGCACAGCACACCCACACATGAAGCTGACATAGGCTACTGCTCTTATTATCACAAGATCATTTCGCCAGTTTGCTTTAATGTGCGCGAATGATTAGATTATGCCCGCTGGAACATTAAGCAACGTGTGTACACCTCGCCATTGAGAGTGTCGCGGAAAATGACTGCACCCGTTTCTCACTAGTATCCGCTAAAACGCATACCGCTCTTCTGACAGGCTAGAAAGTGGTGAAATCTCCGCGACGACGGGGTCGCGCTTATACCGGCACGGTGCCTTTCTCACATGCAGGCATTAGACCACATACCGGTCATTTTGCGGTACAAAGCGCATGTGGGAAAAGGGCTTGTGTGATGCCATGTGATGTTACTGTGTGATGCCATGTGATGTTACTGTGTGATGCCATGTGATGTTACTGTGTGATGCCATGTGATGTTACTGTGTGATGCCATGTGATGTTACTGTGTGACGTCATGTGATGTTACTGTGTGATGCCATGTGATGTTACTGTGTGACGTCATGTGATGTTACTGTGTGACGCCATGTGATGTTACTGTGTGATGCCATGTGATGTTACTGTGTGATGCCATGTGATGTTACTGTGTGACGTCATGTGATGTTACTGTGTGATGTAATGTGATGTTACTGTGTGACAATGAAAAAGGAGAGCCGGCACTCACGGTAGGCTAATTGAAAAACAGCCTTTTATTGGGCAGTGAAAAAATTGGACGTTTCGGCTTCAAGCCTTTGTCAACAAACAAACAAAGGCTTGAAGCCGAAACGTCCAATTTTTTCACTGCCCAATAAAAGGCTGTTTTTCAATTAGCCTACCGTGAGTGCCGGCTCTCCTTTTTCATTGTTATTCATTATCCAGGCACCCGGTCTGTTTTTCTTACAAGGAGTTGTGCGCTCTACCTCAATTCTAATGTTACTGTGTGACGTCATGTGATGTTACTGTGTGACACCGTGTTGTCTCTCCCTCTCAGGTGGTTTGGAGAAAGCTGGGTGACGCTGCTGGGTCCAAGCCTTCAGTCCGACAGCAGCTCTCAGGCAACCAATACAAAGGGCCTTTATAGCGGTCAGATGTCACCCCAAGCCACCAGTGGTCCCAGTAGATCTTCAGCACTGTGTTGTGTTGAACTACATGTAAGACCTCCTCATCCTAACCCAACCCCCTGGCCATGGCAAAACGGACTCTCTTACACCTCAGGCTTGCCGGAGCAGTTTTCCGAAAGCGAAGACTGGAAGACTATATTGCCAGTCTCAGCTGTTTGAAGGATGACATTACCCATGTCAGCCATTTTCTAGAGCCAGTCCAAAGCTGTGGGTGACGGAGAAGACAGCAGCAGAGTTTTCAAACGGCCATCCATTCTTTGTCCATGTTGGACAGGGCTTGGACAGGGGTTCCCCATGGGGCCTAAGGAGGTGAATTCCCCATTCATTTTTAAAATTATGTTTGGCTAAATCCTTATGAAAATAGGTTTACTTGGACAAACCAAGCAATTCAACTATGAGATTAATCATGGTATCATGAGAGACCATAGAGCAATGTGGAGTGGATGTTACAGGGTTACATCACTGCAGTTGCGCATGCAGCGTGGTAGCTGAAAATCTGAGGAAACGAGTGAAACCGAAACTAACTGTTTGCCAATCTGTCCATCGAGCCTGCTGTCTGGGTCGGTGTTGTATGGTGCCCTGCGTGCCCCACCCCCTTCAACTGCAAACTCCTCCTCCGTGGGAGTGTCTCTGGTGGCTCTCTGCTGCACGAATTTTCTGCTGCACGTTTCAAAGTGCGCTGCACCCAGCGTCTATTTTCACAGCGCTCCGCCGTTTTTGTGCGCCGGCTCCCAGCGCTTCCAGCTGAGAATAATTTAACTTTTCAGAAAGACGCTGGTGTCGGGTGCTCCTTTTCTGGCAACTAATCATATGGAGAAACTATCGCAACAGAGACAGAAAGGCTCAATTGTGGGAGCAGATTGGCTGCTGTTCACAGCTAACGTTACAGCATGCATCGGTTTCCGTTTCCCCGCGGCTTCTTCTACTCTTTTTTTCTCATCTTTCTCTAATCTGGAGAGCACTGTCGCCACCTAATGGGTCCGTAAAATAGCTTATACACCTTCAAAATCCCCCATACTTTTTCAGGAGATGCATCAGGCTTTGATCCACGTCCCACCGTCAAAAAACGCAATTGACGTCTTTAGACGTCAATGGCACTCTACGTTACTATTTGAATTGACGTCTTTAGACGTCAATGGCACTCAATGAGTTAATGGAATCCATATCCTCACATTTCCATCTTTCACCTTTTAGAAGTACCCAGATACCTGAGATTCTCATTATTTTCTAATCAATCAATTATGATAAAAATGTCACATTAAAAAGTGCTGGGAGATACATGAGGATAAAATGACTGCATTCCTCCGTGCTGAGAATGCTTGCGGCTTTTAAAGGCTGTGATGATGAATTATTTATTATATTACTCTGCCAGTCAAAAGTTTGGACACATACTCCTCCCCCACATACTCCTATTTTCCACATTTTTGAATAATAGCAAAGACATCAAATGTAATTATGCAGCGACCACTTGTCTAAAAATATGAATCTCAAGCATCTAAGCATACGCCTTTAGATCAAAATGTTTTTGAGAGAATGAAAATCTATAAGTACAATAGTGCATTCAATCAGATGGGTCCAAACCTTTGACTGGTAGTGACGCTAGGGAACAGTTCAGGGTTGGGCTGGTGTAGGGCTCCTACTGTTCATGGTCATGTGTGGACAGGTGTTGAACAAAACCCTTCCAAACTTCACAGAACCCTGTGCTATATACACCCTCCATGTCGTCACTGTCCTATACACCCTCCATGTTGTCACTGGCGTTGCCCTCCTCCTTCGTCGCCTCTTCTTCACTGGCACTCTCCTCATAGTTAGCCAGCGCATCGAGCGCCTCGTACAGCCTCTTCCTCGCCTTGAACACCAGCTCCTCCTGCTTCCTGTCCTCGTCGGTGACTATGAAGGCCTTGCCCGGTGGCCGGACGGTGTTGAGCCGGGCGGCGTTGAGCCAGTCAATGAAGGCCTTGTGCCAGTCAATGAAGGCCTTGCTGGGATGGTTGGTAACCTTGGTAACCGGCTGCTTGAAGATGGAGGTTGTCTGTCTGACTGGGAGTGATGTGTTCAGGTCAGGTTTGCCCTTGTTCTTGTTCTGGTTGTTGTTATCGTAGTGCAGTCTCTGCCGGTTCTTGTTCCGCTTGCTCATCAGCATCTTCCCGGTGCGGAAATCAAAGAAGCTGAGGTCCATCTGGTTACCAAGGTATTGGGCCAGCTGAGGCTGTCAGGATCGGAGTTAGACGTGTGGATCTATTCGCGGGTAGTTGACGACCACGGGAAACTTGGTAGGTCTGGAGAAGCTGGGGTGCTGTGGAACTTGGTAGCTTGAAAGCTGGGGGCTGCACTGTTCGAGGTTTTGGGAACGGTTGCAGAGGGATTGCAGAAGTTGCTGGTTGCAGGAGTTGCAGATTGCAGACGTTGCAGAGATGGGTATGATCCTAGTTTAGATTATGAATCACTGGCCAGAGCCTGCCGGAACAGGCCTTTATAGATCCGAGCATGACACCACCTGTGCTATGACATCATACCGTTTGTGACATCATCAGAGACATGACATCACCTGTGCTATGACATCACTAGCGAAAGGCATGAAAGACACTTATGAACCATGACATCATCAGTGATCGATGACATCATAGTCGGAATGACGACGTCAAAGTAGGAATGATGACGTCATCCTAACAGAGGCTTGCTCCGAACCCTCTTCCCAGACGGAGTAAAATAATAGACATCCTTTTTCCAGCTGACAAACCCGACTTTCTGGTAATTTCTTCCATTTTCCAGCCGTTGTGGAGAGCAGAGCAATCCCTCATTTTGTTCATTTCCCACGCAAGTTGCCTATAAATCCACTAAACTTGCGACTAGCGACTAGTCAACTCGTATTTAAACAAGGCTAATATGCTAGGTTACGGCCAGCACGATTAAGCACAGCCTGTTGTAGCAAGCAGCGAGTGGTGTTGTTAATGCGGAGGGCTCTTGGTCAATACTGATGTCACTGATGACATCACTAATGATGTCACAATGTCTATGACATCATTAGTGATGTCATCAGTGACATCAGTATTGACCAAAATCATCTTATGACACACACTGATGATGTCACAGGCATTGATTATGTCATATGCATTGTGACATCACTCCATCAATTGTGGTTGTTGGTTACACTCGCGCAATTGTGACATCATTGTGATGTCATCAGTGAGTGATGTCATCAGTGATGCAAAGTTGTGCAATTGTGTGCTGCGCATGCCAAAGAGCAGAGATGATGTCATAGGCACTGATGATGTCACAATGTCACAATATCATCACAATATTTATCAGTGTCAGAAATTATTTGCCGAGTGTAACCAAGTAGAGATGGTGTCATAGGCTATGACATCATCAGTGTGGGCAAACTGATGATGTCATAGATGTCATAGACATCATCAGTGACGTCACTCAAAGCGCTGGCCAAGAACCTAAGTTGGTGACCAAAACGGCACACAAATCGATCTGGACAAAGCCGGAGGATGTATGGCCCACGCTGAAGCGCGGGCCAAAAGGTCTCCTAGCCTCAGCTAGGAAGGATGACATCACTGATGACATCATCACTGATGACATCACATCATTAGGTAATTAGGGCAATCACCTAATTAAAAAATCCGGCTCTGTCAGGTCACCTGCACAGGTGCTCTTTACACCCCCTGAAAGTTTCAGCCCGATCGCACGTAAAATGGCATAACTGTGTCCAGCGGACAAAAATTGAAACAAACATTGCCCACTTGCTCCCTTTTAATGTGCTCGAGGGAGACGAAGGGATATCTTCTGAAATTCTTGAAGTTGGATAGATTGGTAAAGATGTGATGTGTGTGCACCATGTTCAGTCTTCATATCCTATTATCATGGGATAAGAGCATGTGTGATCTTATTGAAGGAGTGGCTGAGTTTCAGCAAGGTTCAATGGCCTGAATGCAGCAGGTGACGTACAGTACATGTGGTAGCCTGTACTGTAAGCTATGGGGGCCACATGTACAAAATGATCAGTAATCGTTTGAACAAGGAAAACAAGGTTTATTTGTATCAGGGATATTCCTGAAGTTAATTCTGTTTGAATTTAGGGCTGCTAAAACAATTTGTTTTGTTTTGGATAGTCAGGCATTACTTCAGTTTGACAACAGAGAGACTACATCACACAGTAGACACACTCAGTCTTCAAACATTTGCAAAGTGACTGTCAAAAAGGCCAGTAATGACCCGAAGTGAGGGGCATTTGGTGGATTGAATTTCCAGTAGATCTTCTGGGGCGCAAGCTGCGCTTTTAGGTCCGGTTGGAGGGCTGCGAACGCCTCTCGCAGTTCGCGGTCACTTCCTCGAAAATTGGTTCCCTGATCGGATAGTAGTTCGGAGGGTTTGCCTCTACGAGCTGTAAACCGTCTCAAAGCCATGAGACAGGAGTCGGCGTCCAGGCTGGACAGCAAGTCAATATGCACGGCCCGTGTCGTCATGCAGTTGAAGAGTATCCCCCACCGTTTCTCGCTCCTTCGTCCTATCTTGATCAAGTAGGGACCGAAACAGTCCACTCCTGTGGAGAAGAAGGCAGGTTCATATAGGTGTCTGGCAGTGAGGTGGGATGTGGTCCGCTTGGCCACCGGCCGGGTGTAGGTACGGGTCTACACGTTGTTGTCCAGTCCAGGGGAAAATTTGGTGACTGTCCCCATTGGCCAAAGTGTGTGCAGGAGCTGGGGGTCTACCCAGCAACTGCTGTAGTGAGGGGCCTCTGGTGGCTTGAGTTTCCAGTTGAGGAAACTCAGCGGCGTGAGGTCAGCGCGGGAGCTGCACAGGAGCTGGGGGTCTACCCAGCAACTGCTGTAGCGAGCTGTAGTGGCCTCTGGTGGCTTGAGTTTCCAGTTGAGGAAACTCAGCTGCGTAAGGTCAGCGAGGAAGCAGTTTGTCTGCCCTCGTTGGAGGGAAGCCTCGGCCTTACTATAGTCCTCGGCCCTTAGTGCCTCGTTGGCCGCCCCGTGGAGCGCCGGTGTGGGATCCTTGATGAGGGCACCGAAGGTCGTACACTCCTCCGGCATGGGGGAAACCGACCTGAGGCCACAGTAACTTGGCTTCCTCAACTCCTCGCTCTGATCCGAGGTTGTGTGGAGTTGGGGTGTCTCTGGCCAGCGATCTGGGCTGGGAAGAAGGAAGGGGGGTCCGCAACCCCAACGGCTGGTGGTGAGTGCGGGAAGGGGCCTTCCCCGCGTAATATCGACCGCAACAGCTACCTGCGGTTGCGGTAGCTCGTCCTCCCACTCTTCCCAGGCCTGCAGCAGTGTCTCGGGTAGGACTGGGTCATCCCAGCCCGGTCTCCTTTTCCATAGGTGCTGTATGAGCAGGACAAGATGGATCCTCCGGAACTGATGGAGGGGCAAATTCCTCGGGCGGAATTTCTGCTGCTGGGCGGTGATGGGGTAAGGTTGCTCGCCTAGACCAAGGTTCGATTCCGTAAAGGCTCTCTTGGTGCGATAGGTCTGCTCTGGGCAAATTGCCGGCGAGACGATGAGGGAGACGGCCGCCCTGTGAAGCATCTGGGGCTCCTGCCTCACCGTCCGCAAAGGCGTGTCCTCTGGCTGGCCGGTAAGGGCCAGCTGCTGTGCTGCTGAGTGTAGGAGCACGGTCCACTCTGAGCCGTCGTCCATTATGGCGTATGTGTTCAGCCAATTGTCCCCAGAGGGAGCCGGATGGCCTCTTCTTTCTGGGGGAACGGGCTTCGGGCCCGTTCTTGGCTTCCTCTGCTCGGACTTCTTGGCCTCCCTAGAGGCCTTGGCTGGAGTTGTCTCCATGAGCCCGGGCAGGGCCAGGAGGTGAATTCTGGGAATAGGTAATCGTGATGGCTGGTCCCGCCCTCTGGGGGGGTCCCAGCTGTCGTGTCCGGCTATCTTGTGGGAATGATTGACGCCGGCCAGCTGACTGTGCCCCGTGCTGTTGGTCCCAACATTCGCCATGCCTACCTGAGTGTGGGGTATCCCAGTGGCGGGCTCGGCTGCCCCGTTGCACTCTATTGCATGCTCAGGGTCGGCGACCTTTGTCGGCGGACGTGTCCTGGGTGCGGGTGTTGGTGGCATTGGCAATGGCCGTTGCCCTTGTCTGGGCAGTGGAACAGGGGGTTCCATAGTTTGGGTCGTTGGCTCTGGAGCTGCCGTGCTGACCTGGTCGTGGGAGGTGCGAGGCACGGGTGAAATGTTGAGCCGGGGTGCGGGCACCGGTGAAGTGGGTGGCACCCTCCGGGGTGCTAACCCTGAGGCCGGTACGCACGCCTGCCTCTGGTCTTGGGAGGCGGGAGGCACAGGTGGAACTGCAGGGTCCCCGGCAAGCTGACGGGCGCGAGGCCGGGCCGCTACGTGCTTCTGCTCAGCTCGCAGACGGGCACGAACCCGGGCCTTGTCCAGCTCCAGCTCAGCTTGCCGCAGGCGTCGGCTTCTATCCAGGCGGCGGGTGATCCGCTCTCTAGCTTGGAGGGCCTCTGCCTGGATCTGCTGGGCCTCCTCTTGGGCCCGCTGCGCCGCTCTGGTTCGCTCGGTCAGCCGGTTGTACTCCTCATCAACTTCCTCCTCCTCCACGATTTGGTGGTGGAGGGTCTCGGTCGCCAGGGCGGAGGCGTGTGAACTTACGGTTGACCGTGAGCTGGCGCTAGGGTGTCGCGATGCGCTATGGTGACTGCGGAGACCAGACGACCGGCTAGCGCTATGATGGTGAGAGTGATGATGACTCCTGCGCCCGCTGGGGCTGCAGGATGCATAGGTGTCATGGTTGTCAGAGGTCAAACCTCCATAACCTGACCTGTCCGGACTTGACTGGTGGTAAACTTGATGGGACCTACCAGTGCGTTGGGATTCCTTAAAGTATTCAGTGATGTCCCGGTTGGTTTCCCTTTGGCGCGCGATCTTATGGTCGAACTCAGCCCTTGTCCGGGCTACACAAGGCAAGCACATAAGCTTCCTTACAAACTGGACTGATGTAGAGAGGGGTGTAATAGCTGTGTATGCTTCTGTTAGGGTCGGCCCACGGCTTCCAGGAGGATCCGGACAGAGTCCAGGGCACTGTAGCACACAGCATAGGAGAGAGGCGTCCAGTTATCCTCATCAGCTAGGTCTACCTGTGCTCCCTGGGTGATCAAGTAGTCTACACAAGCAGCATGACCCTGCAAGGCTGCAAGCCCCAGAGGGGTCCACCAAGACCCATCAAAACCCTGCTCATTGATCTGCCTGAAGCAGCCCTAATCAGGCTAATTTATTTGGAATGTCAGGCAGAAGCAGTATACAGAGTGGCATACAGGTTGCAGAAAGGGAACAACAGGACCATACATATCATAGCAGAACAACACCTTTATAACCCCCCCACATTCGAGGTATGACATCGTTGGTGATGTCACAACGTCCGGGGAGGTATGACATCATTGATGACCTCACAAAGTCACGTTTGCCATCAGTCAGCCTAGTGTCCTCTAGTAAGAGAGTGGCGTCAGCGGAGGACCAAAATGCGAGACTCATTAGCCAATGAACAGCCAGGAATGGGTCTCGCGCTACTTTTGCATGCTAAAATAAAGCTGATAATGTACAATTTGATTCAAGGGGGGAAAAAGCCTTTCAGATTACAACATAAACTGTCTATTTTGCTGCAACTCGACAGTGCTGCTTTTTTTACTCAAGAGTTCCACTTTCTACTTCCTGGAAAAAAACTGGTCCATTGGAGTGAATGGAGATGTCGGAACTCTTCTATTAGTCAGCCTAGACCGTCTGACATTGCTGATGACCTCACAGGGGAAACTCTGACATCACCGATGACCTCACGAGGTGAACTCTGACATTGTAAGGAAGCTTATGTGCTTGCCTTGTGTGAAGTTGCCGGATCTTAGGTAAGGGCTCACGGGCAGTGATCGGTCAGAACCACAGAGATGTCTTTTCAAGCTTTAATGAAATATCAGGCAGATAGGAGCAAGGCAGAATTAGCGTACAGAGCTTACAGATTGCAGGAAGGGAACAGATTGCAGGATGATGTCACGGCGGTGTCATCATCATTACGTCGTTGGGGCCTTGGTTCGTGGGCGTCAATTGCCCCAAGAACAGGCCTGATGGTGGGCCATTATGGACCGTTTTCTACAGCCGCCCTCAGATTCCTGTGGGGAATCTATATTCTTCCAGAAATGGCAGAAATGGCCCTCCAGTCCCACCTGGTATAGGCGGGGCTCGGTCGATTAGTCTGGCAGTGAGGTGGGCTGTGGTCCGCTTGGCCACCGGCTGGGTGTAGGTACGGGTCTACACGCTTGTCCAGTCCAGGGGAAAATTTGGTGACTGTCCCCATCGGCCAAAGTGTGTGCAGGAGCTGGGGGTCTACCCAGCAACTGCTGTAGTGAGGGGCCTCTGGTGGCTTGAGTTTCCAGTTGAGGAAACTCAGCGGCGTGAGGTCAGCGCGGGAGCTGCACAGGAGCTGGGGGTCTACCCAGCAACTGCTGTAGTGAGCTGTAGTGGCCTCTGGTGGCTTGAGTTTCCAGTTGAGGAAACTCAGCTGCGTAAGGTCAGCGAGGAAGCAGTTTGTCTGCCCTCGTTGGAGGGAAGCCTCGGCCTCACTATAGTCCTCGGCCCTTAGTGCCTCGTTGGCCGCCCCGTGGAGCGCCGGTGTGGGATCCTTGATGAGGGCACCGAAGGTCGTACACTCCTCTGGCATGGGGGGAGCCGACCTGAGGCCACAGTAACTTGGCTTCCTCAACTCCTCGCTCTGATCCGAGGTTGTGTGGAGTTGGGGTGTCTCTGGCCAGCGATCTGGGCTGGCAAGAAGGAAGGGGGGTCCGCAACCCCAACGGCTGGTGGTGAGTGCGGGAAGGGGCCTTCCCCGCGTAATATCGACCGCAACAGCTACCTGCGGTTGCGGTAGCTCGTCCTCCCACTCTTCCCAGGCCTGCAGCAGTGTCTCGGGTAGGACTGGGTCATCCCAGCCCGGTCTCCTTTTCCATAGGTGCTGTATGAGCAGGACAAGATGGATCCTCCCGAACTGATGGAGGGGCAAATTCCTCGGGCGGAATTTCTGCTGCAGGGCGGTGATGGGGTAAGGTTGCTCGCCTAAACCAAGGTTCGGTTCCGTAAAGGCTCTCTTGGTGCGATAGGTCTGCTCTGGGCAAATTGCCGGCGAGACGATGAGGGAGACGGCCGCCCTGTTAAGCATCTGGGGCTCCTGCCTCACCGTCCGCAAAGGCGTGTCCTCTGGCTGGCCGGTAAGGGCCAGCTGCTGTGCTGCTGAGTGTAGGAGCACGGTCCACTCTGAGCCGTCGTCCATTATGGCGTATGTGTCCAGCCTCTTGTCCCCAGAGGGAGCCGGATGGCCTCTTCTTTCTGGGGGAACGAGCTTGGGGCCCGTTCTTGGCTTCCTCTGCTCGGACTTCTTGGCCTCCCTAGAGGCCTTGGCTGGAGTTGTCTCCATGAGCCCGGGCAGGGCCAGGAGGTGAATTCTGGGAATAGGTAATCGTGATGGCTGGTCCCGCCCTCTGGGGGGGTCCCAGCTGTCGTGTCCGGCTATCTTGTGGGAATGGTTGAATTTGGTGACTGTCCCCATCGGCCAAAGTGTGTGCAGGAGCTGGGGGTCTACCCAGCAACAGCTGTAGTGAGGGCCCTCTGGTGGCTTGAGTTTCCAGTTGAGGAAACTCAGCGGCGTGAGGTCAGCGCGGGAGCTGCACAGGAGCTGGGGGTCTACCCAGCAACTGCTGTAGCGAGCTGTAGTGGCCTCTGGTGGCTTGAGTTTCCAGTTGAGGAAACTCAGCTGCGTAAGGTCAGCGAGGAAGCCGTTTGTCTGCCCTCGTTGGAGGGAAGCCTCGGCCTCACTATAGTCCTCGGCCCTTAGTGCCTTGTTGGCCGCCCCGTGGAGCGCCGGTGTGGGATCCTTGATGAGGGCACCGAAGGTCGTACACTCCTCTGGCATGGGGGGAGCCGACCTGAGGCCACAGTAACTTGGCTTCCTCAACTCCTCGCTCTGATCCGAGGTTGTGTGGAGTTGGGGTGTCTCTGGCCAGCGATCTGGGCTGGGAAGATGGAAGGGGGGTCCGCAACCCCAACGGCTGGTGGTGAGTGCGGGAAGGGGCCTTCCCCGCGTAATATCGACCGCAACGGCTACCTGCGGTTGCGGTAGCTCGTCCTCCCACTCTTCCCAGGCCTGCAGCAGTGTCTCGGGTAGGACTGGGTCATCCCAGCCCGGTCTCCTTTTCCATAGGTGCTGTATGAGCAGGACAAGATGGATCCTCCCGAACTGATGGAGGGGCAAATTCCTCGGGCGGAATTTCTGCTGCAGGGCGGTGATGGGGTAAGGTTGCTCGCCTAAACCAAGGTTCGGTTCCGTAAAGGCTCTCTTGGTGCGATAGGTCTGCTCTGGGCAAATTGCCAGCGAGACGATGAGGGAGACGGCCGCCCTGTTAAGCATCTGGGGCTCCTGCCTCACCGTCCGCAAAGGCGTGTCCTCTGGCTGGCCGGTAAGGGCCAGCTGCTGTGCTGCTGAGTGTAGGAGCACGGTCCACTCTGAGCCGTCGTCCATTATGGCGTATGTGTCCAGCCTCTTGTCCCCAGAGGGAGCCGGAAGGCCTCTTCTTTCTGGGGGAACGAGCTTGGGGCCCGTTCTTGGCTTCCTCTGCTCGGACTTCTTGGCCTCCCTAGAGGCCTTGGCTGGAGTTGTCTCCATGAGCCCGGGCAGGGCCAGGAGGTGAATTCTGGGAATAGGTAATCGTGATGGCTGGTCCCGCCCTCTCGGGGGGTCCCAGCTGTCGTGTCCGGCTATCTTGTGGGAATGGTTGAATTTGGTGACTGTCCCCATCGGCCAAAGTGTGTGCAGGAGCTGGGGGTCTACCCAGCAACTGCTGTAGTGAGGGGCCTCTGGTGGCTTGAGTTTCCAGTTGAGGAAACTCAGCGGCGTGAGGTCAGCGCGGGAGCTGCACAGGAGCTGGGGGTCTACCCAGCAACTGCTGTAGCGAGCTGTAGTGGCCTCTGGTGGCTTGAGTTTCCAGTTGAGGAAACTCAGCTGCGTAAGGTCAGCGAGGAAGCCGTTTGTCTGCCCTCGTTGGAGGGAAGCCTCTGCCTCACTATAGTCCTCGGCCCTTAGTGCCTCGTTGGCCGCCCCGTGGAGCGCCGGTGTGGGATCCTTGATGAGGGCACCGAAGGTCGTACACTCCTCTGGCATGGGGGGAGCCGACCTGAGGCCACAGTAACTTGGCTTCCTCAACTCCTCGCTCTGATCCGAGGTTGTGTGGAGTTGGGGTGTCTCTGGCCAGCGATCTGGGCTGGGAAGAAGGAAGGGGGTCCGCAACCCCAACGGCTGGTGGTGAGTGCGGGAAGGGGCCTTCCCCGCGTAATATCGACCGCAACAGCTACCCGAACTGATGGAGGGGCAAATTCCTCGAGCGGAATTTCTGCTGCAGGGCGGTGATGGGGTAAGGTTGCTCGCCTAGACCAAGGTTCGGTTCCGTAAAGGCTCTCTTGGTGCGATAGGTCTGCTCTGGGCAAATTGCCGGCGAGACGATAAGGGAGACGGCCGCCCTGTGAAGCATCTGGGGCTCCTGCCTCACCGTCCGCAAAGGCGTGTCCTCTGGCTGGCCGGTAAGGGCCAGCTGCTGTGCTGCTGAGTGTAGGAGCACGGTCCACTCTGAGCGTCGTCCATTATGGCGTATGTGTCCAGCCTCTTGTCCCCAGAGGGAGCCGGGTGGCCTCTTCTTTCTGGGGGAACGGGCTTGGGGCCCGTTCTTGGCTTCCTCTGCTCTGACTTCTTGGCCTCCCTAGAGGCCTTGGCTGGAGTTGTCTCCATGAGCCCGGGCAGGGCCAGGAGGTGAATTCTGGGAATAGGTAATCGTGATGGCTGGTCCCGCCCTCTGGGGGGGTCCCAGCTGTCGTGTCCGGCTATCTTGTGGGAATGATTGACGCCGGCCGGCTGACTGTGCCCCGTGCTGTTGGTCCCAACGTTCGCCATGCCTACCTGAGTGTGGGGTATCCCAGTGGCGGGCTCGGCTGCCCCGTTGCACTCTATTGCATGCTCAGGGTCGGCGACCTTTGTCGGCGGACGTGTCCTGGGTGCGGGTGTTGGTGGCATTGGCAATGGCCGTTGCCCTTGTCTGGGCAGTGGAGGGGGTTCCATAGTTTGGGTCGTTGGCTCTGGAGCTGCCGTGCTGACCTGGTTGTGGGAGGTGCGAGGCACGGGTGAAATGTTGAGCCGGGGTGCGGGCACCGGTGAAGTGGGTGGCGCCCTCCGGGGTGCTAACCCTGAGGCCGGTACGCACGCCTGCCTCTGGTCTTGGGAGGCGGGAGGCACAGGTGGAACTGCAGGGTCCCCGGCAAGCTGACGGGCGCGAGGCCGGGCCGCTACGTGCTTCTGCTCAGCTCTCAGACGGGCACGAACCCGGGCCTTGTCCAGTTCCAGCTCAGCTTGCCGCAGGCGTCGGCTTCTATCCAGGCGGCGGGTGATCCGCTCTCTAGCTTGGAGGGCCTCTGCCTGGATCTGCTGGGCCTCCTCTTTGGCCCGCTGCGCCGCTCTGGTTCGCTCGGTCAGCCGGTTGTACTCCTCATCAGCTTCCTCCTCCTCCGCGATTTGGTGGTGGAGGGTCTCGGTCGCCAATAGTGCCTTGTATTCCTCGTAAGCTGCCGCTCGGGCTCAGGAGGAGGAGTGGGCGGAGGCGTGTGAACGTACAGTTGACCGTGAGCTGGCGCTAGGGTGTCGCGATGCGCTATGGTGACTGCGGAGACCAGACGACCGGCTAGCGGTATGATGGTGAGAGTGATGATGACTCCTGCGCCCGCTGGGGCTGCAGGATGCATAGGCGTCATGGTTGTCAGAGGTCAAACCTCCATGACCTAACCTGTCCGGACTTGACTGGTGGTAAACTTGATGGGACCTACCAGTGCGTTGGGATTCCTTGAAGTATTCAGTGATGTCCCGGTTGGTTTCCCTTTGGCGCGCAATCTTATGGTCGAACTCAGCCCTTGTCTGGGCTACACAAGGCAAGCACATAAGCTTCCTTACAAACTGGACTGATGTAGAGAGGGGTGTAATAGCTGTGTATGCTTCTGTTAGGGTCGGCCCCGGCTTCCAGGAGGATCCAGACAGAGTCCAGGGCACTGTAGCACACAGCATAGGAGAGAGGCGTCCAGTTATCCTCATCAGCTAGGTCTACCTGTGCTCCCTGGGTGATCAAGTAGTCTACACAAGCAGCATGACCCTGCAAGGCTGCGAGCCCCAGAGGGGTCCACCAAGACCCATCAAAACCCTGCTCATTGATCTGCCTGAAGCAGCCCTCCTGCAACAGGCTCCTCAGTTTGTCTGATGACCTCACAGGTGAACTCTAACATCATCATCGATGATGTCACGGCGGTGTCATCATCATTACGTCGTTGGGGCCTTGGTTCGTGGGCGTCTGGTCACCAGAGGCCCCTCACCTCAGCAGTTGCTGGGTAGACCCCCAGCTCCTGCGCACACTTTGGCCGATGCCCTGGACTGGACAACAAAGCGTAGACCCGTACCTACACCCGGCCGGTGGCCAAGCGTATTCAGCCCCCCTCACTGCCAGACTAATCAACCGAGCCCTGCCTATACCAGATGGGACTGGAGGGCCATTTCTGCCATTTCTTGAAGAATACAGATTCCCCACAGGAATCTGAGGGCGGCTGTAGAAAATGCTCCATAATGGCCCACCATCAGGCCTGTTCTTGGGGCAATTGACGCCCACGAACCAAGGCGCCAACGACGCAATGATGATGTCACCGCCGTGACATCATCGATGATGATTGTAGAAAACGGTCCATAATGGCCCACCATCAGGCCTGTTCTTGGGGCAATTGACGCCCACGAACCAAGGCCCCAACGACGTAATGATGATGACACAGCAATAGTGATGTCATCAGTGAGTCACAAATCCTTTCTGGCTGAGGCTATATAAGTGTTGGAATATACAAGGCTGTTCCAGTCTGTTCCAAACACAGATGAGTTGTTACACATATGAGTCTCTATCCATCCAAGCCAATAATGAAAGGCGCTCTTCTGGTGCTCTGGTTTCTGGCTGGGGTTATGGGCAGCAATGAACCAGCCACGACTAAACTGGACGTCCGGGACAACCTGATCTTGATCATGCAGCAATGGGAAGCCATGGAAGCAGCTAAAGACTTTGACATGAGGGCCCTCAAAGTCGGATTGACCACCATGGAAAACGAGACGTCATCCCTCAGAGTCCAGCTGCAGCAGCAGAATGAGACCATCGAGCATCTGGTCCAGGAGAATGCAGGTCAAGACCTGGCCCTAGGAGAGGAATTGACCACCAGGGAGAACGCCATCCGAAACCTCACAGACAAGCTGCAGGAGCAGAATGAGAAGGTCCAGAAGCTGGACAAGGAGATGCGTGCTCAAGACCTGGCCCTAGGAGAGGAAGTGACCACCAGGGAGAACGCCATCCGAAACCTCACAGACAAGCTGCAGGAGCAGAATGAGAAGGTCCAGAAGCTGGACAAGGAGATGCGTGCTCAAGACCTGGCCCTAGGAGAGGAATTGACCACCAGGGAGAACGCCATTGTCAGGATCGGTGTTAGACATGTGGATCTATTCGCGGGTAGTTGATGAAGCTGGGGTGTTGTGGAACTTGATAGCTAAGTCTGCACTTGTTCGAGGTTGGGGAACGGTTGCAGAGTTTGGTATGATCCTTGGTGTGAGTCTCTGAATCACTGGCCAGGACCTGCAGGAACAGGCCCTTATAGATCCGAATATGACATCACCTGTGTTATGACATCACCAGCGAAAGGCATGAAAGACACTTATGAATCATGACATCATCAGTGATTGATGACATCATAGTAGGAATGACGACGTCAAAGTAGGAATGATGACGTCATCCTAACAGTACCCTCCCCTCAACGGACGCCACCTGGCGTCCAATGAGGCCATCAAGGATGGCATCTGGAGAACAGAAAATCCGCAGGTTCTGGTGGAGGGGCTCCTCAGCAGGAGGTTAGATGCAGGTGGTTAGACCCCCAAAGGGGGGACCAGACAGTGGAGGTGCTCCTCCCTAATACTGGATATCGAAGCCATAGATAGACCGACACGTAGACAGAAATTCTACAGGCTCCGGTGGATCCTCTGGAGTCGGCCATCCCCCGGGGCACGATCCAAACATGGGAGGCTGGAGACCATGAAAAGGGTCAATGTCACGGTCCGGCGGCCCCCACCAAGAACTGTGCCTCTGACGCAACACTTCAAACTCTGCGGGCTCCGAAGGTGGAGTCTCAGAGGATGCTCCAAACTTGGAAGGAGCCAAAGGGACTGCAGGGGGGGGTGTCGCAAGCTTAGAGAGCGGGGCTCCAGAAGGCTCCGCACAATCCAAAGGCTGAGCCCCAACCAATGCCGCCGTCTCCGAAGGCAGAGCCACAGGGGGCTCTGACTCAGCGAGGCCTGCCCTCCGACCTGTAGTTTCGGCAGGACACCCACCGTCTCCTTCTTTGAACGCTTACCTTTCTTCTTTGCTCCTGACCGAAGGCTTACGACACTACGGGGACCTCCCAGCATCAAGCTGGAACCTACGTGTGGGTCAAGAACTGGAATTGGCTGCTGCTGAGGTACGGGTTCAGACTCGGAGAGGGGAAGGTCCACAGGTTGTGCCTCAGGGCCAGCAGACTCGGAGGCCCCCTGCGGGGGGACAGAGCTGATCTGCAGGCAG
Source organism: Poromitra crassiceps (assembly GCF_964638095.1). Classification (NCBI taxonomy): domain Eukaryota; kingdom Metazoa; phylum Chordata; class Actinopteri; order Beryciformes; family Melamphaidae; genus Poromitra; species Poromitra crassiceps. The sequence goes on along the minus strand of NC_139625.1, from coordinate 86,865,886 downwards.
TGATTGAACTTCTCAATGAGACAATCTACAGTCTTCTCCAACTCCTTAACCTTCTTGGAGACACACTGCCACTCCTGGGTCACGTGAACGCTGCCCAACCGTATGGGTTTTGGGGCTGGACTCTTAGAGCCTTGACCCGCTGAGAGTCTCACGGGCCGGCGAGTGGTGGACCCACCTACTGGACGCCGGGAGCAGGAGGAGAGGTAATGCCCGGCTCGACCACAGTACCGGCAGCTCCGGGTGTCCAAACGGTGCTGCCTCTCCTCTGGTGTGATGCGAACCCTGCCAGTCTGATCACGGTACAGATGGTTGCTGGTGTTCAGACGTGGCTGCCTTTGCTTTGGGAGGACACTAACTCCCCCCCAGAGTATGCGCTTAGGAGCTGGAGGCGGCCGAGCGGCAGAGCTAGAAGCAACGGCCGCTGTAGCCGGGGGGGTAGCAGGTCTGGAAACCTCCGGAACGACGGTGCGCTTGGAAGCTGGGGCAGGAGGGGCAGAAGGCTGCGGAATGACACCCTCAGGAGGGTTTAGTCCGTCGAGACGATCTAGCCGTTTTACCAGGAGGGCGTACCGATCCTCGGCCTTGGAAGCCAGAGCCTGGATTGCTTCTTCCTGGTGGGCAATCAGGCGCTTAAGTATTATCGGCAAGTCTCCGAACGTGATAGGACGAGTGGAGACATCAGGATGAGTGGAGATATCCAGCTGACCGCCAGGTGGGTCAGCTGAAGCGACCGGCCGGGTAACTGGCCTCTCGGGGGCTTCCTCCTTGATTGGGGTACCCGCTAAATCCATTTCAGAGTGATTCATACTGTCAGGGTTGTCGGAAGATATGTGGATCTATTCGTGGATAGTTGATGGCCAAGGCAAACTTGGTAAACTGAAGTCTTGATGAGCAGGAACGCTGTGGAACTTGATAGCTAGGTCTGCACTGTTCGAGGTTGGGAACGGTTGCAGAGGTTGATGTGATATTAGTTTAGTTTATGAACCACTAGAGAGGACCTGCAGGAACGGGCCTTTATAGAATAAAATAATATGACATCACATGTGTTATGACATCACCAGCGAGGCCATTCGAAAGGCATGATTGAGACACTTATGAATCATGACATCATCACCGTCTGCGACATCATCAGTGATCCATGACATCATAGTAGGAATGACGACATCATAGTAGGAATGATGACATCACAGTAGAAATGATGACATCATCCTATTAGCTGTATCTCAGAAACCATATGGCATAGAGCGACCAAACCTTGTAGGGAGGTTCCCAGAGGGGTCTTTTACTATCCCCGAAAAAATGACACCAATCGACCAGATGGTGGCGCTATAACAGGTCCATAACTTTTGAACCGTAGGGTCTATCATCAAACTTCTTTTTTTCCTGGATTCCTTGGGTCCTCCCGCATCTACTCAACTAGGTCACGCCCATTTCCGTCTGACTAGATTTTCCGCCATTTTGCATTTTGTCCAAAACAGTTTTTTTGCCATTTCTCCTTGAACTTTTGTCCAATCTTCACCAAACCAACGCACACATCATGTGGGGACTGTCCTGCACAACACTGATTTTGAGGTTTTTGAAAAAAACGCACCATTGCCATATAATCGACTTCCAAACTTCTGTGGGTGGGGCCTATTTCACAAAGATCGTCCGATGCTAACCAAACTTGGTACAGGTGTGGACGGATGTACTCTGAGCCTATAGGAGAAATATTGTGTCATTTCGCCTTTAGGGGGCGCTATAGCAGCATTCAGTACCTGTCCCTTCTAAATGGTTTTATTTTGAAGGGCGGCAGGAAGTGCTGATTCATTGTCATTATGGCCAGCCTTCCTTCTTGTATGACACTTGACACTTGACTTGACACACGCACGCTATTATGTAGATATCAGACACACCTATACTTGTATCACAGTGGGTATATCACTCATGGTCTCCCTCTCATTTGCATACTGTATGTTTTCAGCAGCTCCAACTCTTCTCTGTTAAAAACCAGGACCAGGACCGCAATGGAAACAAGCCTATGGCTTTATTGTGTTTTTATCCTCGGTGATTGTCTGTTTTCCCTGTCTCATTGTTGACATTCACCAAATAAAGTCAATCAATCAAACTCAATCAATCAACCACATGCAAAAAGTGTACTGGAAACAGGAATCCGGTGAGATTTGACCAGATAACTAGAGCATAAGAGCAACTCTGAGCAGGAGTGTTGCATGTTGGGTAGAGAGAATGATGTAGACAAAAAAAGCATGAAATTAAAGCTCCCATACTGTGAAAATCGGTTTTGATTGGGTTTTGTGGTTTGTATAAACTTGGGGGTGTTAACTAACATCTGTAAAAGTATGAAATCACTTACTACAGTCATTCCTCCATCTGTAAGAGTATGAAATCACTTACTACAGTCATTCCTCTCCCTCCCTGCCACAAGTGGGAGCCCCAGGCAAAAAAAAACTTATTTTTTTTTGGCTCCAAATTTCTTTTCTTTTTTCCTTCTTTTTTTTCTTCTTTTTCTCTGCCACCCACATTTATGTAGGCTACTATGACTTCAACTGATCACTGTAGAGAAATTTCAAGGACACCCAGAATAATTTTTTATGCTGACTTTGTGTCTCAAAAATGTCAGCATTTCTTTTTTTCTTTTTTTTTTTTTGCCTTCCAATTGAGTTTATTGACACACATACACACATTGACACACATACATTCAATGTTATACTTTTTCATTTTTTATCAATTTTTATTTTTTATTTTTTTTTACTTTTGTTGTAAACAAATCTGGGTTCTTCTGGGTTTTGTTCTATCAGACAAATGAACAGTAAAGACTTGACTAGGATTGGTTAAAGTTAGGGTAAGAATATCATGGCAAGCCAATCAGAGGCAGTGTTGGCTTTGTGTCAAGAAGTACAGTAACGTTAGTGGGATCATCGCTGCCTTCTCGGTCTACAGTCTACTGTCTTCAAAGCAATCAGGGGGGCTGGGGCGCCAGCAGATATCTTGCCTAGGGTGGCAAATTGGTCAGGAACGCCACTGTTTGGATGGACATAGCCTGTAGTCTTGATGATCTATTTCTGTTGACTGATTGAATTGGAAGTGAATCAAAATTGCCAATAGAGCTTTCAGCACTGATGCCATCGAGGCCTGACATCATCATGGTGCAAGTTACATCATCATGGTGCAAGTGACGTGTGCCATCGGGTGTTCATGGCGCACACAAAAGGGAAATTCCTCTCGCGATCTCCCGGGCGGGGCCACAGTTGATATCATCCCAGGCTGGACTCTGCTGATATTTGCGATGTCCTTGGTACAAACAGCGTTCTGCACTCTGTTCGTTTTTTGGTTCTCCTTCATTTGTGTAGTCAAACTTGGTGCCATCAGTCCACTGCCACACTCCCTCCTTTTTCTCAGCTCTGCCCCCAAGCCAGATTCCAAATTCGTGATGATACCGTTTAGGCCTGTTTAAGTAGTCGTTCTCCCTGACTGCGTGGTCGTTCTCGGCTGCACTGTGGATTGAGGCCAGATGGGCACCTCGGGAAATGCAGTCGAGCTTTGCCTCCTGCCATGACTTGGAAACACGCACGGTGAGGAAACATCGAGTGCCAATTGTTGTCCACCCTCAAGGACACTCCAGCTTCTGGACCTTCTCTGTGAGGTCTCGGATGGCATTCTCCATTGTGGTCAATTTCTTTCCTTGAGCACGCATGTCCTTGTCCAGCTTCTGGACCTTCTCATTCTGCTCCTGCAGCTTGTCTGTAAGGTTTCGGATGGCGTTCTCCCTGGTGGTCAATTCCTCTCCTAGGGCCAGGTCTTGAGCACGCATCTCCTTATCCAGCTTCTGGACCTTCTCATTCTGCTCCTGCAGCTTGTCTGTGAGGTTTCGGATGGCGTTCTCCCTGGTGGTCACTTCCTCTCCTAGGGCCAGGTCTTGAGCACGCATCTCCTTGTCCAGCTTCTGGACCTTCTCATTCTGCTCCTGCAGCTTGTCTGTGAGGTTTCGGATGGCGCTCTCCCTGGTGGTCAATTCCTCTCCTAGGGCCAGGTCTTGACCTGCATTCTCCTGGACCAGATGCTCGATGGTCTCATTCTGCTGCTGCAGCTGGACTCTGAGGGATGACGTCTCGTTTTCCATGGTGGTCAATCCGACTTTGAGGGCCCTCATGTCAAAGTCTTTAGCTGCTTCCATGGCTTCCCATTGCTGCATGATCAAGATCAGGTTGTCCCGGACGTCCAGTTTAGTCGTGGCTGGTTCATTGCTGCCCATAACCCCAGCCAGAAACCAGAGCACCAGAAGAGTGCCTTTCATTATTGGCTTGGATGGATAGAGACTCATATGTGTAACAACTCATCTGTGTTTGGAACAGACTGGAACAGCCTTGTATATTCCAACACTTATATAGCCTCAGCCAGAAAGGATTTGTGACTCACTGATGACATCACTATTGCTGTGTCATCATCATTACGTCGTTGGGGCCTTGGTTCGTGGGCGTCAATTGCCCCAAGAACAGGCCTGATGGTGGGCCATTATGGACCGTTTTCTACAATCATCATCGATGATGTCACGGCGGTGACATCATCATTGCGTCGTTGGCGCCTTGGTTCGTGGGCGTCAATTGCCCCAAGAACAGGCCTGATGGTGGGCCATTATGGAGCATTTTCTACAGCCGCCCTCAGATTCAGATTCCTGTGGGGAATCTGTATTCTTCCAGAAATGGCAGAAATGGCCCTCCAGTCCCACCTGGTATAGGCAGGGCTCGGTTAATTAGTCTGGCAGTGAGGGGGGCTGAATACGCTTGGCCACCGGCCGGGTGTAGGTACGGGTCTACGCTTTGTTGTCCAGTCCAGGGCATCGGCCAAAGTGTGCGCAGGAGCTGGGGGTCAACTGCTGAGGTGAGGGGCCTCTGGTGGCTTGAGTTTCCAGTTGAGGAAACTCAGTTACTCTGATTTTTTATCAATTTTTATTTTTTATTTTTTTTACTTTTGTTGTAAAAAAATCTGGGTTCTTCTGGGTTTTGTTCTATCAGACAAATGAACAGTAAAGACTTGACTAGGATTGGTTAAAGTTAGGGTAAGAATATCATGGCAAGCCAATCAGAGGCAGCGTTGGCTTTGTGTCAAGAAGTACAGTAACGTTAGTGGGATCCTCGCTGCCTTCTCTGTCTACAGTCTACTGTCTTCAAAGCAATCAGGGGGGCTGGGGCGCCAGCAGATATCTTGCCTAGGGTGGCAAATTGGTCAGGAACGCCACTGTTTGGATGGACATAGCCTGTAGTCTTGATGATCTATTTCTGTTGCCTGATTGAATTGGAAGTGAATCAAAATTGCCAATAGAGCTTTCAGCACTGATGCCATCGAGGCCTGACATCATCATGGTGCAAGTTACATCATCATGGTGCAAGTGACGTGTGCCATCGGGTGTTCATGGCGCACACAAAAGGGAAATTCCTCTCGCGATCTCCCGGGCAGGGCCACAGTTGATATCATCCCAGGCTGGACTCTGCTGATATTTGCGATGTCCTTGGTACAAACAGCGTTCTGCACTCTGTTCGTTTTTTGGTTCTCCTTCATTTGTGTAGTCAAACTTGGTGCCATCAGTCCACTGCCACACTCCCTCCTTTTTCTCAGCTCTGCCCCCAAGCCAGATTCCAAATTCGTGATGATACCGTTTAGGCCTGTTTAAGTAGTCGTTCCCCCTTACTGCGTGGTCGTTCTCGGCTGCACTGTGGATTGAGGCCAGATGGGCACCTCGGGAAATGCAGTCGAGCTTTGCCTCCTGCCATGACTTGGAAACACGCACGGTGAGGAAACATCGAGTGCCAATTGTTGTCCACCCTCAAGGACACTCCAGCTTCTGGACCTTCTCTGTGAGGTCTCGGATGGCATTCTCCATTGTGGTCAATTTCTTTCCTTGAGCACGCATCTCCTTGTCCAGCTTCTGGACCTTCTCATTCTGCTCCTGCAGCTTGTCTGTAAGGTTTCGGATGGCGTTCTCCCTGGTGGTCAATTCCTCTCCTAGGGCCAGGTCTTGAGCACGCATCTCCTTGTCCAGCTTCTGGACCTTCTCCTTCTGCTCCTGCAGCTTGTCTGTGAGGTTTCGGATAGCGTTCTCCCTGGTGGTCACTTCCTCTCCTAGGGCCAGGTCTTGAGCACGCATCTCCTTGTCCAGCTTCTGGACCTTCTCATTCTGCTCCTGCAGCTTGTCTGTGAGGTTTCGGATGGCGTTCTCCCTGGTGGTCAATTCCTCTCCTAGGGCCAGGTCTTGACCTGCATTCTCCTGGACCAGATGCTCGATGGTCTCATTCTGCTGCTGCAGCTGGACTCTGAGGGATGACGTCTCGTTTTCCATGGTGGTCAATCCGACTTTGAGGGCCCTCATGTCAAAGTCTTTAGCTGCTTCCATGGCTTCCCATTGCTGCATGATCAAGATCAGGTTGTCCCGGACGTCCAGTTTAGTCGTGGCTGGTTCATTGCTGCCCATAACCCCAGCCAGAAACCAGAGCACCAGAAGAGTGCCTTTCATTATTGGCTTGGATGGATAGAGACTCATATGTGTAACAACTCATCTGTGTTTGGAACAGACTGGAACAGCCTTGTATATTCCAACACTTATATAGCCTCAGCCAGAAAGGATTTGTGACTCACTGATGACATCACTATTGCTGTGTCATCATCATTACGTCGTTGGGGCCTTGGTTCGTGGGCGTCAATTGCCCCAAGAACAGGCCTGATGGTGGGCCATTATGGACCGTTTTCTACAATCATCATCGATGATGTCACGGCGGTGACATCATCATTGCGTCGTTGGCGCCTTGGTTCGTGGGCGTCAATTGCCCCAAGAACAGGCCTGATGGTGGGCCATTATGGAGCATTTTCTACAGCCGCCCTCAGATTCAGATTCCTGTGGGGAATCTGTATTCTTCCAGAAATGGCAGAAATGGCCCTCCAGTCCCACCTGGTATAGGCAGGGCTCGGTTAATTAGTCTGGCAGTGAGGGGGGCTGAATACGCTTGGCCACCGGCCGGGTGTAGGTACGGGTCTACGCTTTGTTGTCCAGTCCAGGGCATCGGCCAAAGTGTGCGCAGGAGCTGGGGGTCAACTGCTGAGGTGAGGGGCCTCTGGTGGCTTGAGTTTCCAGTTGAGGAAACTCAGTTACTCTGATTTTTTATCAATTTTTATTTTTTATTTTTTTTTACTTTTGTTGTAAACAAATCTGGGTTCTTCTGGGTTTTGTTCTATCAGACAAATGAACAGTAAAGACTTGACTAGGATTGGTTAAAGTTAGGGTAAGAATATCATGGCAAGCCAATCAGAGGCAGCGTTGGCTTTGTGTCAAGAAGTACAGTAACGTTAGTGGGATCCTCGCTGCCTTCTCTGTCTACAGTCTACTGTCTTCAAAGCAATCAGGGGGGCTGGGGCGCCAGCAGATATCTTGCCTAGGGTGGCAAATTGGTCAGGAACGCCACTGTTTGGATGGACATAGCCTGTAGTCTTGATGATCTATTTCTGTTGCCTGATTGAATTGGAAGTGAATCAAAATTGCCAATAGAGCTTTCAGCACTGATGCCATCGAGGCCTGACATCATCATGGTGCAAGTTACATCATCATGGTGCAAGTGACGTGTGCCATCGGGTGTTCATGGCGCACACAAAAGGGAAATTCCTCTCGCGATCTCCCGGGCAGGGCCACAGTTGATATCATCCCAGGCTGGACTCTGCTGATATTTGCGATGTCCTTGGTACAAACAGCGTTCTGCACTCTGTTCGTTTTTTGGTTCTCCTTCATTTGTGTAGTCAAACTTGGTGCCATCAGTCCACTGCCACACTCCCTCCTTTTTCTCAGCTCTGCCCCCAAGCCAGATTCCAAATTCGTGATGATACCGTTTAGGCCTGTTTAAGTAGTCGTTCCCCCTTAGTCGTTCTCGGCTGCACTGTGGATTGAGGCCAGATGGGCACCTCGGGAAATGCAGTCGAGCTTTGCCTCCTGCCATGACTTGGAAACACGCACGGTGAGGAAACATCGAGTGCCAATTGTTGTCCACCCTCAAGGACACTCCAGCTTCTGGACCTTCTCTGTGAGGTCTCGGATGGCATTCTCCATTGTGGTCAATTTCTTTCCTTGAGCACGCATCTCCTTGTCCAGCTTCTGGACCTTCTCATTCTGCTCCTGCAGCTTGTCTGTAAGGTTTCGGATGGCGTTCTCCCTGGTGGTCAATTCCTCTCCTAGGGCCAGGTCTTGAGCACGCATCTCCTTGTCCAGCTTCTGGACCTTCTCATTCTGCTCCTGCAGCTTGTCTGTGAGGTTTCGGATGGCGTTCTCCCTGGTGGTCACTTCCTCTCCTAGGGCCAGGTCTTGAGCACGCATCTCCTTGTCCAGCTTCTGGACCTTCTCATTCTGCTCCTGCAGCTTGTCTGTGAGGTTTCGGATGGCGTTCTCCCTGGTGGTCAATTCCTCTCCTAGGGCCAGGTCTTGACCTGCATTCTCCTGGACCAGATGCTCGATGGTCTCATTCTGCTGCTGCAGCTGGACTCTGAGGGATGACGTCTCGTTTTCCATGGTGGTCAATCCGACTTTGAGGGCCCTCATGTCAAAGTCTTTAGCTGCTTCCATGGCTTCCCATTGCTGCATGATCAAGATCAGGTTGTCCCGGACGTCCAGTTTAGTCGTGGCTGGTTCATTGCTGCCCATAACCCCAGCCAGAAACCAGAGCACCAGAAGAGTGCCTTTCATTATTGGCTTGGATGGATAGAGACTCATATGTGTAACAACTCATCTGTGTTTGGAACAGACTGGAACAGCCTTGTATATTCCAACACTTATATAGCCTCAGCCAGAAAGGATTTGTGACTCACTGATGACATCACTATTGCTGTGTCATCATCATTACGTCGTTGGGGCCTTGGTTCGTGGGCGTCAATTGCCCCAAGAACAGGCCTGATGGTGGGCCATTATGGACCGTTTTCTACAATCATCATCGATGATGTCACGGCGGTGACATCATCATTGCGTCGTTGGCGCCTTGGTTCGTGGGCGTCAATTGCCCCAAGAACAGGCCTGATGGTGGGCCATTATGGAGCATTTTCTACAGCCGCCCTCAGATTCAGATTCCTGTGGGGAATCTGTATTCTTCCAGAAATGGCAGAAATGGCCCTCCAGTCCCACCTGGTATAGGCAGGGCTCGGTTAATTAGTCTGGCAGTGAGGGGGGCTGAATACGCTTGGCCACCGGCCGGGTGTAGGTACGGGTCTACGCTTTGTTGTCCAGTCCAGGGCATCGGCCAAAGTGTGCGCAGGAGCTGGGGGTCAACTGCTGAGGTGAGGGGCCTCTGGTGGCTTGAGTTTCCAGTTGAGGAAACTCAGTTACTCTGATTTTTTATCAATTTTTATTTTTTATTTTTTTTTTACTTTTGTTGTAAACAAATCTGGGTTCTTCTGGGTTTTGTTCTATCAGACAAATGAACAGTAAAGACTTGACTAGGATTGGTTAAAGTTAGGGTAAGAATATCATGGCAAGCCAATCAGAGGCAGCGTTGGCTTTGTGTCAAGAAGTACAGTAACGTTAGTGGGATCCTCGCTGCCTTCTCTGTCTACAGTCTACTGTCTTCAAAGCAATCAGGGGGGCTGGGGCGCCAGCAGATATCTTGCCTAGGGTGGCAAATTGGTCAGGAACGCCACTGTTTGGATGGACATAGCCTGTAGTCTTGATGATCTATTTCTGTTGCCTGATTGAATTGGAAGTGAATCAAAATTGCCAATAGAGCTTTCAGCACTGATGCCATCGAGGCCTGACATCATCATGGTGCAAGTTACATCATCATGGTGCAAGTGACGTGTGCCATCGGGTGTTCATGGCGCACACAAAAGGGAAATTCCTCTCGCGATCTCCCGGGCAGGGCCACAGTTGATATCATCCCAGGCTGGACTCTGCTGATATTTGCGATGTCCTTGGTACAAACAGCGTTCTGCACTCTGTTCGTTTTTTGGTTCTCCTTCATTTGTGTAGTCAAACTTGGTGCCATCAGTCCACTGCCACACTCCCTCCTTTTTCTCAGCTCTGCCCCCAAGCCAGATTCCAAATTCGTGATGATACCGTTTAGGCCTGTTTAAGTAGTCGTTCCCCCTTACTGCGTGGTCGTTCTCGGCTGCACTGTGGATTGAGGCCAGATGGGCACCTCGGGAAATGCAGTCGAGCTTTGCCTCCTGCCATGACTTGGAAACACGCACGGTGAGGAAACATCGAGTGCCAATTGTTGTCCACCCTCAAGGACACTCCAGCTTCTGGACCTTCTCTGTGAGGTCTCGGATGGCATTCTCCATTGTGGTCAATTTCTTTCCTTGAGCACGCATCTCCTTGTCCAGCTTCTGGACCTTCTCATTCTGCTCCTGCAGCTTGTCTGTAAGGTTTCGGATGGCGTTCTCCCTGGTGGTCAATTCCTCTCCTAGGGCCAGGTCTTGAGCACGCATCTCCTTGTCCAGCTTCTGGACCTTCTCATTCTGCTCCTGCAGCTTGTCTGTGAGGTTTCGGATGGCGTTCTCCCTGGTGGTCACTTCCTCTCCTAGGGCCAGGTCTTGAGCACGCATCTCCTTGTCCAGCTTCTGGACCTTCTCATTCTGCTCCTGCAGCTTGTCTGTGAGGTTTCGGATGGCGTTCTCCCTGGTGGTCAATTCCTCTCCTAGGGCCAGGTCTTGACCTGCATTCTCCTGGACCAGATGCTCGATGGTCTCATTCTGCTGCTGCAGCTGGACTCTGAGGGATGACGTCTCGTTTTCCATGGTGGTCAATCCGACTTTGAGGGCCCTCATGTCAAAGTCTTTAGCTGCTTCCATGGCTTCCCATTGCTGCATGATCAAGATCAGGTTGTCCCGGACGTCCAGTTTAGTCGTGGCTGGTTCATTGCTGCCCATAACCCCAGCCAGAAACCAGAGCACCAGAAGAGTGCCTTTCATTATTGGCTTGGATGGATAGAGACTCATATGTGTAACAACTCATCTGTGTTTGGAACAGACTGGAACAGCCTTGTATATTCCAACACTTATATAGCCTCAGCCAGAAAGGATTTGTGACTCACTGATGACATCACTATTGCTGTGTCATCATCATTACGTCGTTGGGGCCTTGGTTCGTGGGCGTCAATTGCCCCAAGAACAGGCCTGATGGTGGGCCATTATGGACCGTTTTCTACAATCATCATCGATGATGTCACGGCGGTGACATCATCATTGCGTCGTTGGCGCCTTGGTTCGTGGGCGTCAATTGCCCCAAGAACAGGCCTGATGGTGGGCCATTATGGAGCATTTTCTACAGCCGCCCTCAGATTCAGATTCCTGTGGGGAATCTGTATTCTTCCAGAAATGGCAGAAATGGCCCTCCAGTCCCACCTGGTATAGGCAGGGCTCGGTTAATTAGTCTGGCAGTGAGGGGGGCTGAATACGCTTGGCCACCGGCCGGGTGTAGGTACGGGTCTACGCTTTGTTGTCCAGTCCAGGGCATCGGCCAAAGTGTGCGCAGGAGCTGGGGGTCAACTGCTGAGGTGAGGGGCCTCTGGTGGCTTGAGTTTCCAGTTGAGGAAACTCAGTTACTCTGATTTTTTATCAATTTTTATTTTTTATTTTTTTTTACTTTTGTTGTAAACAAATCTGGGTTCTTCTGGGTTTTGTTCTATCAGACAAATGAACAGTAAAGACTTGACTAGGATTGGTTAAAGTTAGGGTAAGAATATCATGGCAAGCCAATCAGAGGCAGCGTTGGCTTTGTGTCAAGAAGTACAGTAACGTTAGTGGGATCCTCGCTGCCTTCTCTGTCTACAGTCTACTGTCTTCAAAGCAATCAGGGGGGCTGGGGCGCCAGCAGATATCTTGCCTAGGGTGGCAAATTGGTCAGGAACGCCACTGTTTGGATGGACATAGCCTGTAGTCTTGATGATCTATTTCTGTTGCCTGATTGAATTGGAAGTGAATCAAAATTGCCAATAGAGCTTTCAGCACTGATGCCATCGAGGCCTGACATCATCATGGTGCAAGTTACATCATCATGGTGCAAGTGACGTGTGCCATCGGGTGTTCATGGCGCACACAAAAGGGAAATTCCTCTCGCGATCTCCCGGGCAGGGCCACAGTTGATATCATCCCAGGCTGGACTCTGCTGATATTTGCGATGTCCTTGGTACAAACAGCGTTCTGCACTCTGTTCGTTTTTTGGTTCTCCTTCATTTGTGTAGTCAAACTTGGTGCCATCAGTCCACTGCCACACTCCCTCCTTTTTCTCAGCTCTGCCCCCAAGCCAGATTCCAAATTCGTGATGATACCGTTTAGGCCTGTTTAAGTAGTCGTTCCCCCTTACTGCGTGGTCGTTCTCGGCTGCACTGTGGATTGAGGCCAGATGGGCACCTCGGGAAATGCAGTCGAGCTTTGCCTCCTGCCATGACTTGGAAACACGCACGGTGAGGAAACATCGAGTGCCAATTGTTGTCCACCCTCAAGGACACTCCAGCTTCTGGACCTTCTCTGTGAGGTCTCGGATGGCATTCTCCATTGTGGTCAATTTCTTTCCTTGAGCACGCATCTCCTTGTCCAGCTTCTGGACCTTCTCATTCTGCTCCTGCAGCTTGTCTGTAAGGTTTCGGATGGCGTTCTCCCTGGTGGTCAATTCCTCTCCTAGGGCCAGGTCTTGAGCACGCATCTCCTTGTCCAGCTTCTGGACCTTCTCATTCTGCTCCTGCAGCTTGTCTGTGAGGTTTCGGATGGCGTTCTCCCTGGTGGTCACTTCCTCTCCTAGGGCCAGGTCTTGAGCACGCATCTCCTTGTCCAGCTTCTGGACCTTCTCATTCTGCTCCTGCAGCTTGTCTGTGAGGTTTCGGATGGCGTTCTCCCTGGTGGTCAATTCCTCTCCTAGGGCCAGGTCTTGACCTGCATTCTCCTGGACCAGATGCTCGATGGTCTCATTCTGCTGCTGCAGCTGGACTCTGAGGGATGACGTCTCGTTTTCCATGGTGGTCAATCCGACTTTGAGGGCCCTCATGTCAAAGTCTTTAGCTGCTTCCATGGCTTCCCATTGCTGCATGATCAAGATCAGGTTGTCCCGGACGTCCAGTTTAGTCGTGGCTGGTTCATTGCTGCCCATAACCCCAGCCAGAAACCAGAGCACCAGAAGAGTGCCTTTCATTATTGGCTTGGATGGATAGAGACTCATATGTGTAACAACTCATCTGTGTTTGGAACAGACTGGAACAGCCTTGTATATTCCAACACTTATATAGCCTCAGCCAGAAAGGATTTGTGACTCACTGATGACATCACTATTGCTGTGTCATCATCATTACGTCGTTGGGGCCTTGGTTCGTGGGCGTCAATTGCCCCAAGAACAGGCCTGATGGTGGGCCATTATGGACCGTTTTCTACAATCATCATCGATGATGTCACGGCGGTGACATCATCATTGCGTCGTTGGCGCCTTGGTTCGTGGGCGTCAATTGCCCCAAGAACAGGCCTGATGGTGGGCCATTATGGAGCATTTTCTACAGCCGCCCTCAGATTCAGATTCCTGTGGGGAATCTGTATTCTTCCAGAAATGGCAGAAATGGCCCTCCAGTCCCACCTGGTATAGGCAGGGCTCGGTTAATTAGTCTGGCAGTGAGGGGGGCTGAATACGCTTGGCCACCGGCCGGGTGTAGGTACGGGTCTACTCTTTGTTGTCCAGTCCAGGGCATCGGCCAAAGTGTGCGCAGGAGCTGGGGGTCAACTGCTGAGGTGAGGGGCCTCTGGTGGCTTGAGTTTCCAGTTGAGGAAACTCAGTTACTCTGATTTTTTATCAATTTTTATTTTTTATTTTTTTTACTTTTGTTGTAAACAAATCTGGGTTCTTCTGGGTTTTGTTCTATCAGACAAATGAACAGTAAAGACTTGACTAGGATTGGTTAAAGTTAGGGTAAGAATATCATGGCAAGCCAATCAGAGGCAGCGTTGGCTTTGTGTCAAGAAGTACAGTAACGTTAGTGGGATCCTCGCTGCCTTCTCTGTCTACAGTCTACTGTCTTCAAAGCAATCAGGGGGGCTGGGGCGCCAGCAGATATCTTGCCTAGGGTGGCAAATTGGTCAGGAACGCCACTGTTTGGATGGACATAGCCTGTAGTCTTGATGATCTATTTCTGTTGCCTGATTGAATTGGAAGTGAATCAAAATTGCCAATAGAGCTTTCAGCACTGATGCCATCGAGGCCTGACATCATCATGGTGCAAGTTACATCATCATGGTGCAAGTGACGTGTGCCATCGGGTGTTCATGGCGCACACAAAAGGGAAATTCCTCTCGCGATCTCCCGGGCAGGGCCACAGTTGATATCATCCCAGGCTGGACTCTGCTGATATTTGCGATGTCCTTGGTACAAACAGCGTTCTGCACTCTGTTCGTTTTTTGGTTCTCCTTCATTTGTGTAGTCAAACTTGGTGCCATCAGTCCACTGCCACACTCCCTCCTTTTTCTCAGCTCTGCCCCCAAGCCAGATTCCAAATTCGTGATGATACCGTTTAGGCCTGTTTAAGTAGTCGTTCTCCCTGACTGCGTGGTCGTTCTCGGCTGCACTGTGGATTGAGGCCAGATGGGCACCTCGGGAAATGCAGTCGAGCTTTGCCTCCTGCCATGACTTGGAAACACGCACGGTGAGGAAACATCGAGTGCCAATTGTTGTCCACCCTCAAGGACACTCCAGCTTCTGGACCTTCTCTGTGAGGTCTCGGATGGCATTCTCCATTGTGGTCAATTTCTTTCCTTGAGCACGCATCTCCTTGTCCAGCTTCTGGACCTTCTCATTCTGCTCCTGCAGCTTGTCTGTAAGGTTTCGGATGGCGTTCTCCCTGGTGGTCACTTCCTCTCCTAGGGCCAGGTCTTGAGCACGCATCTCCTTGTCCAGCTTCTGGACCTTCTCATTCTGCTCCTGCAGCTTGTCTGTGAGGTTTCGGATGGCGTTCTCCCTGGTGGTCACTTCCTCTCCTAGGGCCAGGTCTTGAGCACGCATCTCTTTGTCCAGCTTCTGGACCTTCTCATTCTGCTCCTGCAGCTTGTCTGTGAGGTTTCGGATGGCGTTCTCCCTGGTGGTCAATTCCTCTCCTAGGGCCAGGTCTTGACCTGCATTCTCCTGGACCAGATGCTCGATGGTCTCATTCTGCTGCTGCAGCTGGACTCTGAGGGATGATGTCTCGTTTTCCATGGTGGTCAATCCGACTTTGAGGGCCCTCATGTCAAAGTCTTTAGCTGCTTCCATGGCTTCCCATTGCTGCATGATCAAGATCAGGTTGTCCCGGACGTCCAGTTTAGTCGTGGCTGGTTCATTGCTGCCCATAACCCCAGCCAGAAACCAGAGCACCAGAAGAGCGCCTTTCATTATTGGCTTGGATGGATAGAGACTCATATGTGTAACAACTCATCTGTGTTTGGAACAGACTGGAACAGCCTTGTATATTCCAACACTTATATAGCCTCAGCCAGAAAGGATTTGTGACTCACTGATGACATCACTATTGCTCAAGTGACATCACTGATGACATCACAATTTATGACATCACTGATGACATCACAATTTATGACATCACTGATGATGTCACAAACAGCCCACAAAATCGTGACTAACCAATGAATGGCAGGATAAGTTAGCTTTTTTTTTTTTTTTTTTTAAGTTGAACAAGACACAGACATACATCGACATTGAAAGGAAAAGAAGACAGGGACAGAAAGAACAAACAAAAAAATAAAACTGACACGGGGGGTTACATTTCTCTGTCTTTGAATCCTTCTTTTTAGATCGTTATTGGATTCTGCTCGCCTCCTGCCCTGAAAGCGACCCACTTTTCCCACCTGCGATCCAATATCTTGGCCTTCGTTCTGATGCGAAACGTCATTTTTTGCATGGAGTGAATCTCCTCCACTATATCCATCCACAGATCCGCTCCCGGTGGGTCTTCTTTGAGCCAGCTCCTCGTTATGGCCTTTTTCCCCGCAAGAGTGAGAATCTTAACACATTCACTGCCAATGGCGAGTTGACTCGTCAAAAAAATTCCAACGGTTCACTGCCAATGACGAGTTGAGACGTCAAAAAAAAAAAATTGACGGTGCTACGTGGATCAATGCCCCCCACGTCTCCTATAAAATTATTGGAGCTACCGAACGTGTACAACCCATTCCACCGACCCACTAAGTGGCGACAGTGCTCTCCTGACTAGAGGAAGGCAAGCAAAAAGCAGTGTGATCAAGCCATTCTCATGAAAATGGATTGGCAAAAACGCTTTCGTTTTCGCGCTGATTGCTGGCGGTGCGGGATTGCAAATTTGCATAATAGATTACGGGTGGAACACACTTTGAAAAACGCAGCATAAATATGACCAGAATCGCAAAAGCTTCATCAAAGCTCTCAACCAAAACTCCAAGTAACGAGCGAATCCATCCAGACTTCCTCAAAGAGCGGCCGCGCAGACAGGCACAGCAGCAGCAAAGCAATGAGACTGGTGACGCGAGGTTACAGCAACAGAAACAAGCTTGTGACACGGCCGCTGCAGCCAAGAAGACACACACGGAGGGAGGAGTTGGAAGCAGAGGGGGGTTTCCTGCTGTTATGGAGGAAATTACTGTTCAAAACTATTGTTTAGATGTCTGACGTCTTACTGATGCCAAAAATGAATGGTTAAAGTGACTGTTCTATCGAATTTCACAAAAAGCCGTTTATCTCAGAATAATTTTTCTGACGCTGAAACCATGCTGTATTCAACTGCTAATGCTTACATAACTACTAACTCTACAAACTAACTCTTTTAGACAGAGAAAGCACACATTCTATTAGTTCTTTTGAGATATTGTGTCTTCACAAAATCTTAGCAGAAAAGAATCCTCGGGTCTTGAAAGATGAGCCAGAATCCTCAAAAAAACCCTCTGGCAGAACCTACCTACAGTAAAAAAAAAACGGCTGGCAGTGAATGTGTTAACACGTTCACTGCCGTGGACGAGTTAACTCGTCTACTAGGGATGGGTATCGGTGATGTCATCGCTGGGATGTGGGTATCGGTGATGTCATCACTGGGATGTGGCCGACAGAGGGGCTCCAGGCCTGGGTAGAGGATGGGGGACCTGCCTGGGTGTTGTTACACCCTGGGTGTTGTTACATATATCGGCCGATATATCGGTGCATCGCTAGCTGATATATCGGTGCATCCCTACTGGGGGACCTGCCTGGGTGTTGTTACACCCTGGGTGTTGTTACATATATCGGCCGATATATCGGTGCATCCCTAATTATCATAATCATCTCTTCTTGCTCACCCGGCAAGGGTTGTCTGGTGAAAATGCTTCGCTACATATTACTCCTTAAAACGGGGTTCATATTCATAACCTTAGGTTCTATTTCATAATATTGGGCTCAGCGTTTTGGCTTATGTGATATATTATACAGCACCTCCCATAGTGCCAGACAAGCTTATCGAGCCTCACCGACCCACAGAGGAGACGTCCTGGTTCCCGCTAGCATGCACAGGGCCGAGCTGACCAACATATCCTGTAGAACCAAACAATAGTGAGGGACGAGGCCCAGCCCGCCTTGCACAAATGTCCTGAATAGACAGTCCCATGAAAAGGGCCCAGATCACGTGGAGAGTGTGCACGCAGACCTGCAGGTGGTGGTACACCTTGAGTCGTGTGAGCCAAAGCAATTGCCTCAACCACCCAGTGAGAGGCGCTGCTTTGAGACAGGCTGACCTGCCTGGGGTTCTGCCCAGGAGACAAACAACTGATTGCTCTTCCTGAGGTCCCTTGTCCTGTCCATGTAAGAGTGCACGGCACAGACTGGACATAATGCACACACCTGCTGCTTTCCAGGGGAGGCAGCAAAGGCAGAAAGGTCAATGAGAGAACATGAGCCAGTAATCTTAGGCACAAAGGCCGGGTTGGGTCTCAATGTCATCCTCACCGCCCCCAGGGCGAGGGATGGGCCGAGAGTGCGTGAATATCGCTCTCTTAGCTGAAGCTGATGGCGAGAACAGATGAAATAATGACGTGCCACTCTGGCATATGTGAGATTTGTGGTCAGGGTAACATGAGATATCACCCATAAGTGAAAACGCTGAGCGTAATAATTGATTATGAAATAGAACACTAGTCTACTAATACACATAATGACTGACATTTTTTATTTGTTCATTTGAAAGCAGAAAAGGGACATTTTCTTTGTGTGTTCTTTTTTTACTGCTTTCCCATGGTGATACTCATATTATGCACTGATTTCCTTTTGTCATAGAGGTATTGACTAAGACCACGTGATGAAATTATGTTGTTCCTCTGTGGCAGTTGATTAGATTATAGCCAGTGCCGTTTGTAAATACATATCCCCATAGATTACCACGGTTAGCATGCCTTTGTATCTATTTTTTATGTGGCTGAAAAGGTATTTTAGCAATATGATGATATGACATTTGAAAAGCCACTTTTAGAGATTTAGAAATAAAATGTAAGTATACTTTGTTTGACAGAGCTATTGATGGTGTGTTGGTGTCAGTGATTGAGTGGTGCAGTTAATGTGGAGGATTGTGTAATGAAAAGGTAATACCAATGTTGACGTGAATGTGCAGTGCTTAACGCTAAAGCTACGCTGTTGCTATTGTTCCAGGTCTTTCAACAACATGGGCTACAGGGGTCTTGACTCTTTGAGTCTCCTACTGGTAAAGAGATGAATGGCTTCACTTGGTGACCATTAGTACAATCAGCTCTCATCTAGCCTAAACAAAGCACAGTAATGTAATCCAATCATGGAAGTTTGAAACCCTCATTAGTGTTTTGCTTGCACCTGTTTACCCTGCCTTTTCAACACAAAATGGCCCCTGTGAAAAGGGTCTATTACAGTAATTTAAGTACTTGTAATTAGTTACTTCCACATCTGGCCTTTGGTCGTGATATTTCCGTTCGTAGTGGGTTCCATTTCCAATGTTCCACAGGAGCAACCCTGTGGCAGAATGTACCCCCTTTATTCTATGGTAAACACTGATAGCACACAGAAACACACAGAAACACACACACACACACACACATACAAAAGATATTTTACACAGACATAGAATGAAAAGTTAAAAACAGACGGACGGGGATGACTGTGCCAAACCTGATGACAAGATGATGGCTTGCCTGGCTGTGAAAACCACCACTTTTGAAATGTTTTCTGAAAATCGAGTAAAAAGAAGTGCATTTACGCTTCAAGTCATAAAAGTAGTTCTCATTTGTGAAGATTATCTTGCCAACAGAAACTTCGCTGTTTCTAAAACTTTTGTTAACCACAGACATTATTTTATTTAACCAAAATCCCCATCTAAAATCCCATTGACTTTTACACGTCAGGGACTACTGGGTAAGCCTACAAAAATACATCATCCCTCCCTGCGGTACTCTATAATCATGAAGTGCAGGTATTGAAAATGAGGATGAAATGTCGATAGAGCAAGAAGCATGCAACTGAAGCTAATCTTAAGCCTAGACTGCCTCCTAGTGGCAGAAGTTTGACATTACAACAAACATGAAGATATCCACATCCATTCTGGAATAACCGGTTTAAAATTGACATGTCATAACAACAACACAGCAGGTGAGAAACAACTTATTTATTTTTGTGGAATGCAACAGGTTTCTAATAAAGGAATTTGAGGAAGCATACAATGCAAGAAAATAATATAAAACAAAACAAACATTTCTTACAAAAGTGAGGCTAGCTGTTTACAAATGCTAATGTGATAACCTCACATTAATAATCCATTAACACAATTTCAACTCAGTTTAAGAGGGTAATCCTGTTAAGATACATTTTTCATGAACACAATAAAAGTTACCAAACAATTTTCAGGCTACATCTAATAAAAGCATGAGTGTGTACGTGAGAGGTCTTGGGGAATCATTGACGACATTTAAAAAGTTTCAAACTTGAAAGTTGAAAAAAGTGAATAGTCGCACACTGGAGGAGCTCCCAATATTTATTGGTGACTACAGAGCAAGCGCTGAGTCTTCTTCATAAGGAAAAAATGTAAATTATTTTATTTTTTTGCCTGCATGGGCTGAAACCTGAAACGTTGCTTGCTCTGTAGTCGCCAATAAATATTCACTTTTTTCAACTTCCGTGTGTATTTTGTATCCAGCACCTCCCCTCAACACAGGTTGGATGTGCACACAAATGACTTTTTATTGAAAAGTTTCAAACTGCCAAATGTAATAAAACTCAATAATGTAATAATTAGGAAGAAGTTATTGCATTAATGGTTGGTAACTTAAGTTATTACATTACGAGAAATGTATAACATTAACAGCATTGAGACTGCAAACTGTGGTTTATCACGTTAATGGTCACATGAACAGTTGTAACAAGCTGCATTAGGAGTTCTATGGAAAATGTAAACATCCCAAACATTTCTTAAAAAATAAAATAAAATAATGTGCTAATATGTTTAGATGTACGGTAAATGGATTTGGTTTGGCACCAATTAATTTAAAATTGAGAAACAAGAAAAAAACAAGGACAATTTATTCAAAAATGGTTCATTAAAGGCTGACAGAGTCAACACTAGTCTAGCAATATCATTTGAACTGAAAGGATTGAACGTTTCTTACAGAAGAAAAACAAATACAGTGTGAACAATATAACACTGGTCTGTGAGCATTTGAGTGAATACAGCTGCCTGCACACTGTCTGTGTCTGGTATTCACATTGATAGGCTAAGAAAACAACAGTGTGTACTACGAAACACCAACATCACATTGAAAACAACATTCAAACTGAAACATCTGAGGTCTAGTACACTGTTTCAATCAAACCTTTGAAAAGAGCTTCCGGGTCAAATACAAAGTGTATAAGTGTGTTCGTAGCCCTAACAATATCCAATTGAAATATGAAATAAAGCAACACGAACGAATGCAACGAATGCTGAAAATGAATCGCCTACTGTGAATACTGTCTGCTTTCAAATGTAGTGCAAAAAAGAGAGCGAGAGCTACAGGAAGACATACATTTTGCAATCCTCCATGTGTCTGTTAATGCTTATAGGCCCTGTTCACAGCAACCGTTTTGAGGTGGTAAAGCAGGTGTAACCAACAACATTAATGAGGGCCGTGGCACCGAAACACCTACATGGAATGGAACCATCATTAATGGCATTGGTTACTTCCTGTTTTACCACCTCAAAACGGTTGTTGTGAAATGGGTCTATACTCCAGGCCACATCTACAGGAACCCTTCAGATGAGTGTCAAAGCAACATCCAACCACATCTACTGTATATGCACAGTCTGATGCCGTCAACCTGCTCACAATTGGAGGCACTGCAAAATAGGTACGTCTCAGACTGTACACGTAAGACCCGTTTAGCGCTTTGATAGAAATCTGAAGGATTTGACTGATTGCATCTGGACCATAAAAGCACCTGACCTGAACCTCCTGCTGCCTGGGTGGCCCCTCACCTCATCCAGGTCCCCCGACTCATCCCGCTGAGGGGGGACAGTGGAGGGGGCAGCTGGCCCTGCCCGGCGTGTGGGGGCGGCGGGTATGCACCGGCCACACCGGGCGCTATCCCCATGGCGGAGAGGGGCAGCGGGGGCAGTGGGTAGCTGTATGCGGGAAGCAGCGGAGGGAGGTAGGACGGGGCACCCGGGGGATAGGCCAGGCCGTGGTAGCCCAGTGGCGGGGCACAGGCCAGGGGTACGGCGGCGTAACAGGAGCCCTCCGTGGTCATCAGGGACTGGAGCTTCTGGTAGCCCTCGCTGCACAGCAGGGAGCTGGAGGTGGGAGGGGGCAATGGGGGTGGGGGCGGCGGAGGTAAGGGCGGGGGGTCTGATGGTTCGGAGGGGAGGTCCAGGGCTGCAGGGTAGGAGATGGCGGGTTTGTGGTCTGGTGGCAGAGCAGAGAAATGTGGTAACAGTTCAAGGTTAATTATTGTGCTTGCTGAAAGCAAGGCACAATCTATAAACTCGACTATAAAATTGACTTTTTCGATCTGCCAAAAGTTTGGCGCGTAATAACTCCCACATTTTTCACACTACATAGACATGAAAGACCGGGTACTGCACAATATGTAATACATTTATTACAAAATGCGTCAAACGTTATTACATATTGCATTCAGGTGATTTATTACATATTGCGCATATTATTACATAATGCGTCGTTATTACATATTGCAAGTGAGATTTTATTACATTTTGCGATTTTATTACATAATATGCAGTTATTACATAATGCGTCATTACAGTCCTGGATTAAGCAGCACTGTCGAGTTGCAGCAAAATGGACAGTTTGAAAGTTTTTTTTGTTTTTTTTTATCAAATTGTACATTATCAGCTTTATTTTAGCATGCAAAAGTAGCACGAGACCCCTTCCTGGCTGTTCATTGGCTAATGAGTCACGCATTGTGGTCCTCCGCTGACGTCACTCCCTCTCTTAAATTGCTCTGAGCAGGGGCAATCTGGTGTGTAAAGTCACAGTTTTTATTTTTTATTTTTTTATCAGGCCTAGATTATGGAGAAGAGTGTGTCTGTCCGTCCAACTGTCCTCCTTTATCTTTATGCCTCTTGATGTCATTTCCCCTCCATGGTATTGAAAATGGTATTGAGTATCGATATGTTCCTGGTATTCTATTGGTATTGAAGTTAGACATTCTAGTATTGTGACAACCCTGCCTTCCTCATGAGCTAAATAACAGCTTTACAGGGCATTTCAATGGAGCTGAATGGGGCAGAAGTTCGAGTACTGACCTGGAAATGTGGAGGCCAGAGGGGGAGGAGGTTCTGGAAGCAGGAGCTCTGGACCAGACAAACGGACAGACACACAGACAGACAGACAGAAGAGGCAGATGAAGACAGAGAATGGACTGATGACAGCATATGGATTCAGGCTCCCTGAGGCCTACAACGTGTTAGGTCTGTGGCTTACCAGCGGCCTTGCTGTCATCTCTGGGAGACTGCTGCTGAAGAGCAAAAAAGATCATCAATCAGGGTCAGAGAATGCACAACTTCTGCCCCAGCTTACTTCCTGTTGCAGTGTTTGCTAGTTCAAAAACTGACAGGACATAAGCTAGGTTCCCTAGCAACACAATTCTGTGAAAACCGTCTATACTATTCATAGCTTTCAAGGGGCGTTACGTGCTGCCGGGAACGCCCACCTGGCGGTCAAAAAACAAACTTGTTCATTCGCTGCCAGCCGCGTCGACTAGTTTCTCATGCTGTTTGTTCAGCCGTTTGTACACACGTCTTTGCAGCCAACATTTCATCAAAGGTAAGCTCAAGTAACGTTACAATAATGATTAAAATACCCCGTTAACGTTACTTGAGCTTACCTTTGATGAAATGTTGGCTGCAAAGACGTGTGTACTTTGATGGTAGCCATTTGCCCTCCCCAGCGACTGAACCACGTCTAATCGCACAAATCCACAACCTCCTCCTTTCTGAGTTTTCTTTCTCCGACGGCATTCTGTAAAAGCACAAGCCAGGCGTATCTCCTCGTCGGTTAGTGCAACCGATAGCACAACAGGTATCCGGCATTTTGGCTGAACAAATAGCGTGAGAAACTAGTGACTCTGCGGCAGTGGAATGAACAAGTTTTTTGACCGCCAGGTGGGCGTTCCCGGCAGCACGTAACGCCCCTTGAAAGCTATGAATAGGGATGAAACGATTACCGCTTTAATGATAAAAAAATTCCTGAGGTTTAGTATTACCGTTTCAGATTTTTATTATCATTAAAACCATGTTACTGTGATTACTAGGGCTGTGCCGATTCACTTATCTCCCGATTCGATACTATCACGATACTTGGGTGCCGATTCGATATATATTGCGATTCTTAAGTATTGCGATTCTACGATTATTGCGATTCGATATTACGATTTATTGCGATTTTTGTTTCTTTTTTTCTTTTCTTTTTTCAGTTTGTTTGCTTTTTTACACTAGATTAGAACATGGGAAAAGTTGAATCATACACTAGAGACTGTATATTATATCATGAGTAGGGCTGGGCGATATAGTTAAAAACAGGGGAAGCCCAATTTGGGCCAAGTCCAATTATACAATGAGATGCACCCACTTTAACCCTGAAGTGTAATTATTACTTCAGACTAACTAATAAAGTAATAAAACCACTAGTAAACCAGTAGGCGGCGCCTGGCCTGCTGTTCAGTGAGTGGCCTGACTGCGGGCACCCAATTTTTTTTTTTTTTTTTTTTGCGATTATCGATTCTGGAATAAAAGATTGATTAAAAAAATCGTGACATTAAAAATCGCGATACTTAGGTGAATCGATTTTTTCTCCCACCCCTAGTGATTACCCTGTTGCTGCTGTTGCCTGTCGCTTTGAAAAACATGGTAAATACTGTCCATCATCAACCAAAGTTAGCAACAGTCTCTCAGATGCAGACAAAAGTTGGTGAAATGATTTCCGTGAGTGTATCGGTCATTTTTGAACATTTTCAGCACATTTTAACAATACTGCGATAATACTGACCGACGGTGGGGCCGGTCTGGGGCTGATCTGGGGGGAAGCCTTCTTGGCGGGCGCTGGGGGGGAGGGCATGGAGGACACGGGGGATTTCTCCCCGGTCCCTGGCCCTCCCTGGGGCATCTGCTGCTTGCCCTGGGAGTACAGGTCCAGGATCTGGTGGCAGATGTCTTTGGGATGGGAGAAGAGGAGATGGGGTTAGGAAGGACAGGAGACCGATCAGAAAGAAACCAAAGTCACTGCTATCAACTGCAAAATGGCCATTAGTATTTCCAAATATTTCTCAGTTGTTTCAACCAGCTCAAACTACCAGAGGGCAATTCAGAGACTGCCAGGCAAGGCAGTCTCTACTACTGCATTTTAGTAGTCATCAATAACGAGATATATACCGCAAAATTGCCTGTTTGTTACATATATAAGCCGCACCGGACTATAAGCCGCGGGTGTTTTAATGTTTTTTTTTTTTTTTTTTTTAATTGTGTTTTAATGTTTAATTACCATATGTAAGGGTTCGTGCACAGAGGGGATTGTCGGGAAAGAGATGGCTGTTTGAGGAAGCTCCCATTTATTAACATTTCAACAAAACAACATAACACAACACCACCTGTGTTTTTTTTTACAGTGCACACAGTGTCCGCGGTGTGGTGAAAAGAGGGCAAGAGAGGAAATTAAAACAGAAGTGGATTTATAGTTAGAAAGAGTGCTAAAGAAGAGAGAATTCCGTTTTTTATTTTTATTTTTTCTGAAAAAATCCATAGATAAGCCGCACCGTTATATAAGCCGCAGGGGCCAAAAAACGGGGAAAAAGCCGCGGCTTATAGTCCGGAATTTACGGTATATTTAGACGCACTTTAAGTATAATTGACTAGTACTCACATATATATATTCCCCCCCCCACCCAATAAAAATGATCAATTCTCATCAAAAAGTTCTCAGAAACAGCCAGTAAAGGGTTAACTAATGTAGGCGGGACCAACCTGGGGGTATGTGAAATAGCAGAGTCCTGATTGGCTCTGAGAGGCTGTTTACAAATGAGTGGCTATAGCTATATAGCTAGAGCTATATATATACAGCTATAGCTATATAGCTATATAGCTATAGCTATATATATAGCTATATAGCTATAGATAGCGACTGTTTGACTGCAGTATCAACATAGACGGGAGTCTCTCCCTCTCTAATGCAGCTCAGGGCCAGAAAGGATGAGATCACTGATGACATCATCATCGGGCAATTACCCAATTCAAAAACCCGGCTCCATCAGGTCACCTGCACGGGTGCTCTTTACACTCAGCCCGATTGCACGTAGAATGGCATAGCTGTGGCCAGACAAAGTTCTGCTCACTCGCTCACACACGGACACTTCTCATTCTCATAGTAAGAAGATTATACACTATATTTAACATGGCATCATGTAGAAAATGATTGTTCAAACAAAATCTATGTTAAATTTATTTATATTGCTTATTCCTAAAACCACAGATGAACAATTCATCGACTATGTTGCACAGTGTCGACTAGTGGTTTTGATAGGCGACGAGTCTGTGAAACGCCTAACGTTATTGCCAGGTAAGCCGCCAGTCACAGGACCATAGACTAACTCAGCCTTTGAATCACTTTGTGTGATTGTCTAAACTTGCTGGCCCTCACTGTATTGTGTTGAGTCAAACCGCACTTATGTGGTTAGTGACGTTTAAGCCCCTTACCTTCCAGCACCTCCACAGGCACGTCCTGGACAAACTGCTCCCACCAGCGCCGGGACGACTGCTTAGACGTCCACTCCTGGACGTCGACCTTACAGAGGCGCCCCGACAGGTACATGACAGCCACAGCTATGATCTCTGGTTCCCACTGCAGTGCCAGCATGGTGCACAGGCTGCAGCATTCAACACCATATCCACCCATTATTATTAATACAAGCTTGCTGCTAAGTCAATATTATCATTTGTCTTCCAGTGGAATCACATTACATTGTGACGATATGAAGATATTTTAATATCGTGCCACACATTTCTGCTGTCTAAATTGATGACGACAAGCTTAATTTGACTTAAAAACCTGATAAAATGAGGTATGGTAGGAATATGACTTGATCATTTGTGTTTTGACACACCTAACATTACCATTCAGTAGGGGTGTCACGATACACTCAGTTCACGATACGATACGTATCACGATACTGGGTTCATGATAACGATACGATACGATACGATTTTAACAATATTTTTTTTAAACTTGAATAATGACAATATATGACTGGAAAAGTAGTATTTTATTTGAAATGCACAAATACAAAACATGCTGTTGTGGGAAATTGTTATTACAATAACAACTAGAAAAAACATGAGATTGGAGATAAGGTTTATCTTGAAATAGAATGAGTTACACCGTCACTTAGATTTACTTTGAACTAAAAGGTTTCTCAGCAGTATAAATTCTCATTATGCATCTTCAGTTTTTCTTCAAACTCAAACAACAAGACTTTTCTTAGTCTATTTTTTATGCATCTTCAGTTTTTCCTGTCAAGTAAACAGTTTTGCCAGAAACTCAATTGAATGGTTTCTCTCCTGTATAACTTCTCATGTGTCTCTTCAGAGACTTGTTCAACTGAACTACTTTCCACACATTGAACTTCAACAAACAAAGACGTTTCTTAGTCTATTTTTGAAAATTATAAAAAAAAAAAAAAAAAAAAAAAAAATCGCGATATGAGATTTCATCTCAACGATACATATCGTGACGTTTTACTATCGCGAAATTTCGTGGGACGATATATTGTGACACCCCTACCATTCAGTTCAATGAGATGAGCATTCATTTGATTATTTGGTGTGATTTTGCATACATGAACCATATCATCATCATATTGATAGAGAAAAATCCGTATGATGGTCGTGATTGATTTCAACCACATTGCCCTTCCCTACTTGCCAGTACACATGCATCAATATGCTAATAAAAGGAATTTGGTTACATTCCTCACTGACTTCTAGCAAACTGCTCTAAAGGAGAGAAGTCCTATTCTCACTGTTAAGTTTTCATGTATGATTCATGATGGTGTAAAACACAACATCAGTATGGGCCGATAAAGGCTTTAAAATTCAATATCGGCCCAAAACAAACATTTCTGCTGATATGACAGGCCAATAAAATGATGCTTTAATTATGCACAAATGCTCGATGCTTGACAGAATTTTCTTATTTTGCACAGTGAATTTGTACATTTTGAAAAGCATTGCATTTATGTCTGCATCTGCCAGTGAGCCATCATCACCATAAGAGTAGGCATCATAATGTGTTCATTCCACTACAGGAGACTTTTATCTTCTCTGAAATTAGGTGGGGGGGACATTTGCGCCTATATCAGTATCAGCATCAGCATCAGCAATCAAAAGAGTTGGAAAATATCGTCATATCGGCAAAAAATAATAATAATAATAATGCACCGCTGTATATATATCAGCACACAATAGGCAACTTCAAAAACCCATCATCGATTGAACCCTAGCTATACCGATATAGGAAAGGTGTGAGAGAATGAGATTAGCTTGACTATCACAACCACGTGTTAAGAGTGATTGACAGCTGTCAGTCGCAAGGTGTTCTGAACTCACCTATCATTCACAAAAGTCCAGGCCATCTGAACCAACTTCTGCACCTTGTTCTTGTCACCTGAAAAACACATGACTTGTTTCTCCATCAGCCAAACCCTCATAACTGCATTTACCGGTACATACATTACAATACATTTCTCTCTCTAAATGAGCTCATCAATAGAGGGAATGCACCGACGCCACGCCCCCTCCCGAACACGCCCCCTCAGCCGGACTGAGCAGCACTGAGTGTCAAATTTCCAAAACAAACGTGGCTTCCGCCAGGGGTAGTAGCGAAACCACGGCTAATATAAACGATTATCTGCTTAAAATAAAGGCAGTTGGACTCGAATGTGACCCTTACAGCTTGCCAAAGAACCAGTGGTCCATGGACGTAGACATGTGGCCAGGAATAGGGTTTCCTGACATTTATATGTACGGTACTTAATATCGACGCCGGGGAAATACACAAACCAAAGCATGAAAGCATACAAGAGCTTGGACGCGTGGTCGTACTTCAAGGCTGGATTTGTTGGCGACATTAACTCATTGAGTGCCATGGACGTCTTTCGACGTCCAATTAAATAGTGACGTAGAGTGCCACGGACGTCTTTCGACGTCCAATGCGTTTTTTGACGGTGGGACGTCGATCAAAGCCTTCCGCATTTCCTGTACAACTATTGTAGCTATTGGAGGTCTATAACCTATTTTACAGAACCCTTAGGTGGCGACAGTGCTCTCCAGATTACAGAAATGTCAGGAATACACAGCCTGAAATAGCCGTGATCAAAGTGAACCCGCTCATGCTGCAGCCCAGAGCCATGTAGATTGTTCTGGCTGCAACTGACGGGGGCTGCGAACACAGTCAATCCGCGCACACAACTGAGCCCTTCTGCCTCTGTCTATCTGTCAGCATAGTTTCTCCACACGATTAGCCGCTAGAAAAGCAGCAGCCGACAATGAAAAGCCAAACCTTTTACTGCAGTCCGCGTGTGGCTTCTCCATGTTGCGCTGCCTGGGAGGCGGCGCACCAAAAGCACTCCGAAAATAGACGCTGCGTGCGTGAGGCTGTGTGTTACTAGTGTGGGGAGGAGTTTTCAGCTGAGGGGGGGAGAGGGGGGTGGGGCACGCAGGGCAGGACACAACTACACCACATCACTACATCAGAAAATATTACCTAGAGTCAGTGAATGTGCTTGAAATGCTGCATTTCACAAAAGGCTGAATATCTCAGCTTATAATTTGAAATGCCTGAAAACGCTGAAAACAACCTATCTTCTCCGGCTCATAACTAAAGAACGGAAAATGGTATCAATAAACTTTTTTTTGCTGATGATACAATAGAGTATCCTTGTTCTTTTTGCGTGTTCTGTGTTTACATAGTAATATCACACAATATTCTGTGGGCCTCGAGAAATCACTGAAAACGCTCTGAAAACTCTGGCACTGGGAGCGTCCGTTCTCCAAAAGTGGCTGGCACTCAATGAGTTAAAGTAACGAGGACAGCAATGGATATTCTGGTTGTATGTGGAGAGGTACATATTTATTTTATTACAACTTTTATTAAGAAAAATATAGCATACGCTGTCACTAACACACGCTAGCTTTGTTCATAGTTAACACTGTCACTCATGTAACGTTATATCTGTGCAGGTAAAACACAGCCAGAGAATGAATGAGCCCTCATTGAAACCCTGGATAGCTGCAGAGAAGACCGGGACCGTTTCATTAGCTTTCGGCAGCCTGTAAAAAGATACCTCCGACGCCTTGTTGAATCTATTTTTACAGTCAATGGCACAACAGCACTTTCCCATTTTCGTTGTTTTCTCGCGGAAGCTGAACGCTAAACACCGTGACCCGGCGGCGCCACCTGGCTTGTTTAGACGTTTTGACACTCACTGCAGCTGAGTGGGCGTACCCGCACTGACTGTCACGTCCGTGACATCACGTGCATTCCCTCTATAGATTTCCAACATAGCTTCCATTCATAGTGCTGAGATCTTGATTGGAAGCCCCACAAATGGAGCAGCAGAAAGGGAGGTACCTTTGAGCTGCTTGGCGTAACGCAGCAGGAACTGGTAGGGGTGCTCCACCTGCAGGTCAAACTTGATGGTCTGCAACAGGATGCGCTCCAGCACCATCACCTCCTCCTGTAAGCAAGAGACGAGGAGTGTTGCTTTGAACAAACTGGGCCTTTTATTTTGTGAACACTCCCAAACTGGGCCTTTTATTTTGTAAACACTCCCCAACTGGGCCTTTTATTTTGTAAACACTCCCAAACTGGGCCTTTTATTTTGTGAACACTCCCAAACTGGGTCTTTTATTTTGTGAACACTCCCAAACTGGGTCTTTTATTTTGTGAACACTCCCAACTGATGAAGGAATGAACAAGATACTAGCTAGCCCCTGCAGCTTTCCAGGGAAGAATACACATCAATCTGTGGGTCTGAAGTTAGAAATGCCACCGCCTTTGATAACACCCAAAACAGTCTTTTTTTATCATCCATTTTACTCTACACGGGAGTTATATAAAAATTCACCACCCCGTAGTGGGGAATTCCTCCCTTTTGCAGCCAGCCTCAAGTGGCCATTCGAGGAACTGCCGTTTTTGGAACTTGTGCATTGGCCTAATTTCTCCCAGAGTGTCACCCCCCTCGGTGGAAACTTAATGATCCTGCAGTGACATCTAGAGGCTGATTTCTGCAGGATTCTGTGACTTTCCTCTTTTTCTGTGACTCAGTCCATTTCCAGTGATCCCAACAGTTTCCCACAATTGCCAAATTGTGGCAAACTGGTTGGGTTAATTAGAGGTTTTTTTTAAGTGGTAGAAAGACTGTTTTCCCAAATACTGAAGTCAGGGACCTATTCAACTGACAACTGCTAACATACAGTAGAATCCAGAGGTAGAGAGGTTTCCTGGGATAAAGCTGGATTTTCTGTGCAACAAAGACCAATTAAATAGGCCACTATCCACTCCACCCCCTCTGCCGATCCGGGGAGAGCCATAGACTAGCACCATGCTTCACGATCACGTATCTTCACGAACGTGAATCACTTTTATGCCAATTGAAGCGTTTTCTAAAAATCGCGTTAAATAAAAAGGCATTTACGTTTCAAAAGTCATAAAAGTGATTCACGTTTGAAAAGACTGAACCCAAATTTCCGATCCGATAAAGTTCTGTTAACCACAGACCTTATTTTATGCATTTAGGTGAAATCCACATTCTAAAACCCCATTTACTTTTCCGCGTAAGATCCAGGAAGTCTTCCGGTGCTACTTCCGGACTCATATTTCTGCAGTGCTGTATTTCTTGTGACCAACCTTGGGATCATCTCCAAACTGGATGAACTGGACATCAGTGAGCAGGCTGCGAGCCGTCTTGATGATGTCTTTACACTTCTTGGGAGTTTCCTCCACTTTGCCTGCTAGGAAAAGGCAGCATCCCCCTGTCACCTGCAGGCGCATCCAAGCATATAGACAGTTTTAACGTGACAACATAAACATTCTAAATGGCCCCTAGCTTACTTCCTGTTGCAGTGTTTGCTAATACAATAGCGGACACGAAATAAGCTAGGTTTCAAATTAAGCAATAAGCTCAAGAGGCCGTGGTTTACAGTGATTTACAATGGCTAAGAGAGGTGTTCACGGCATGATGCTACGATTTTAGGCTGTTTAGCTACGTCTATTATTATTATTATTTTTGTTTGTTTTTATCCTAAGACTGTCTTTGGATTTTGCTACTTCTTTTAGATTATTACATGATGTTATGTGTTAAGTGTCTGTCCTGTTTTTTTATAAGATTGCCGAGTGCGTAGGAACGACGAGACAGATCTCTGGATGCACCGTATGTAAATTCCAAACTCCAGCAATATACATCACATGCAATGTCATCTCTGTTCGGTTCGGCTAAGCATATTATTCCCTGTCACCGTAACCGGCTAACCATCCCCACAACATGGAAACCTGTGCACTCTTAATTCTGTGTTCTCACTTTTACATGTTTTTGATTGTCTTCTATATTCATACATAAAATAAATCAATTAATCAATCAATCAATCAATCAATGTAAGTCTGATGTTTGGATAAAAAAAAAGAGTATGTGATGATCTACAGTACATCTACCTTATAGTACATACTTTAATGCAGTTGCCAAGGCTGGAGTGATAGAGAACGGCATACTTACATATCTAGGAAACTGCTTGAAGGAATGGAACATGTAGAAGCGGTGGAAGTAAATGATCCCAGTTGCCAACGTGTCATAGTGTCTGGCCACAGAGGTTAAGAGGACTGCCAGTGGAAGTTGTTTAAACATTGTAGATAGTGAGTGATTAATTATCTAATCAATTTCAGAGTGGAATGCTTGCCTGGCAGCAACAGCTCCCAACAACAAACGACTCGAAGCAGAGCTGTCATACACAGCAGTCAATCCCTTTACTATTACAGCCTGTGAAGGAGATGTTGCACATTTTATATCATTCCTGATCGAAAGCACTGCTAATCATCACATGAGCTCATAAACATCAATATGAGCTGTTGCATATAAATATTAGGGGTGTCAAAAATAATCGATTATAAGATGCATCGCGATGCGGACGTGCACGATTCTGCATCGATTCACAAATGTCAATTTTTTTTTATTTTTTTTTAATAATCAAATAAAAATATAATGGAAGTACATGCAGTTGTTTATTTTAATTATGGATCAAAATACAATGCAAAAAAGAAAGAAAAAATAAATCATGTATTGGGGAAAAAAGTGATGCCTCGATTTAAGATGCATCGAGATGCATCGATAATCGTAATCGAATCGTAGCCCTCTGAATTGTAATTGAATCGAATCGTGAGGCCAGTGAAGATTCACAGCCCTAATAAATATACATATTTCTCAATCAACTCATCTTTGTCTTCTGCACAATAAATATCTATTTGTGATAGTTGTCTTCTCTGTGTGTATTCAGGGGTTTTAGTACAAGTATGGACAGAAAGTTAGGAAGTTACAAGTACCCCAAAACAAGGCAGCAAGGTGCTCCCATAGGGTGCTCCCCAGGAAGACTAGCGGTCGTCTAGGTGGCAGCTAATGGGGATACCTTTAATAAACAAATCAACAGCAACCTAACAGGGTCAAACAGTATCAACTAGGTCACTTTAGCCATCCAAGTGTCATTTATTACATTTGATTTGATAGGGTAACATTACAGCCACAGGCCTGACTCCTGTGCACCAGGCAAGGGCAGAGGTTTCTTTAACATGTGTTCTGTCATAT
Organism: Poromitra crassiceps; assembly: GCF_964638095.1. Classification (NCBI taxonomy): domain Eukaryota; kingdom Metazoa; phylum Chordata; class Actinopteri; order Beryciformes; family Melamphaidae; genus Poromitra; species Poromitra crassiceps. The sequence continues at coordinate 86,832,555 of NC_139625.1, read as the reverse complement.
TCCATGGCGGTTAACAGGCCCAGTTCTATGCTGATGCATTGCACCCTCAGTTTAATATTTTGCACCTCAGTTGAAATGTGAAGAACAGGCTGGTATTATATGACGGTCTTTCAGAGACACTTTTAAAGCTATAGTGAAGATGCTGGTATCATTATGAAACTGGAAGACCTAGAGCATCCATTGGTACCACTACCAACCATGTTCTTCTATCTTGTCAGCAAGGGACCTCACCTCAAGATATCTGAATGAGAACGGTATCCCCTTTACAGACATGCCCACTTTATGCTAACTCCATTCAGTTTTTTGGGGGAAAACCATGTCGTTTTTTGCATGCAGTATAAGTTAAGTGTATTATTTTCGCCAATGCCTATTAGGGCTGTCACTTTTCATTCGAAATTCGAATGCAACTTCGAATGTGGGGGGAGGGGTTCGTTTTCGAAATGTAATTTGAATGTTCGAATTTTTATTTTATTTTTTATTATTATTATTATTATTTTTTTTTTTTTTTATGAACCAAAATTAACCAACTGCTGCTTGCTGGTAATGTTAATCCCATGTCAGAAAAAGTCTCCAGATTTGTCGCGTTAGTCTCTTCTGAGAAAGATTGTCTCCAGGGTCTGAAAAGTTGTCTCGAGTTGGATGCAGCCAAGTTTGTGAGGCAGTGTTGTGACTGTGAGCGTCCAAGCTAACACGTCGGGCTGATGCCCGGTGGCCTGCAGTGGGTTGCACCAGCTGTGCGTAAGTTGAAACGTAAGCTAGTTTGAACGTAAAGTCTCACTAAGTCCGAGTTTACGCACTACTAAAAATATTTGGGTTGCACCAAGTGAAATAGTTACAACGTAGGCATAAGTTAGAACTTAAAATTTACACCTACGTCTTACTAGGTGTAAAGTCCTCCGTAAAATAGCAGTCGGCACGGATTGCAACTTGGCACCGTGGCGCATCGTTGTTTTGCGTCCGCAACGCGCTCTCCGTGATAAATTACACCCTTTGATATTTATGACTCACGCTTTTGTTTCCCACAAGCTGCAGCACTGCATACAAATTAAAATAACCGCAACAATTTAGTGAGGCAGGATGGTGGTATAGCCTACAATACTGATGAAGAGCTCACAGATAAACGTTAACAGTAATATGAACCTAAACGAACGTTACTCAATAACGTTCTCATTTGATTAGTGTTGATGAAATATGAAAGCACTAATTTGCGGTGGGCAACATGTCCTGTTTTCACTCCACTTAAACAACCGTAAATAAACACCGTTTCCACCGTGCTTTTCACTGATTGGTCACAGATACTGTACACGTCATTGTCTGCGACACTATTTTGGTTAGTATGGACTTTAGGGTCTACTAGTTAAGATGTACCTTACGTCTCCGTGGTGCAACCAAACAAAGACACAACTTTAGTGTCAAACTAACTAGTTTGAACGTAGCAGTTAGTGTGGACTTTACACCCTAACTTAAGACAGAACTTACGTTCAGCTGGTGCAACAGGCTGCTGGACTGAAAAAAAAAAAAAAGTTTTTTTTTTTTTTTTTAATTACCGTAAATTCCGGACTATAAGACGCACCGGTGTATAAGCCGCGGGACCAAAATTGACTATTTTTTTCTTCTATAAGCCGCACCGGTCTATAAGCCGCGGGTGTTTTGATGTTTAATTACCATATGAAAGGGTTCGTGCACAGAGAGGAATGTCGGGAAAGCGATGGCTGTTTGGGGAAGCTCCCATTTATTAACATTTCAACAAAACAAAACAAAAGTCAGGTCACTAATCCCCAGACAAAATCACACAACAATAGGCTATATGTGCAGCAAACCTGTAACCAGAGAAGTCAAGTCACTAATGCTCGTCTTCCTCTTCTTCCTGCGTACTGAAACCACCAAAGTCCTCATCTTCAGTGTCGGAAACGAACAGGTTCAGGGTGGCTTCGTCAACCACTCTCCTCTCTCCTTCATTGTCACTCAAAACCAACGAACTCCTCTTCATCTATAGCTGTGTTTCCATTACAGTTTTTCGCAAAAGAATTGCGATATTTCTACAACTTCGACAATGTACAATTGCGACTTGTAGGCGTTTCCATTGAAGTTGCGTTTGAGTGATTCCCCGTTGCAGCAGCTGCCACAGTGATTACGCACGGGGATCTGCCCCATATCCCGTCCCCTGCATGCTCAAATCCAACCAATGGTCAATGGAAATCCCAACATGAAGTTACAATGCATATAAACGAGCCTGATTATCAATTCAAAAGAAAATGAGTCGCAAAATGTTGCTGGCTGCGTGAATGCAGTCAGCGCGACAGGCAGAGGAAAAAAGGTAGCCTAATAGCCTACAACTGGTCCGATTTAGAGATGGAGGGGGGAAAAGGCTGATTTGGTTCTATAATTGCACCTGAAACGTGTGCAATGTATTAGCCTACTCACAGTCACTGTATTCACTTCAGACAGCACCACCGCACCAGTGTGTGCTTTTCATCCTCTCATCTCGCCGCTGTGCCAAATGCGCGCACACAGGCAGCCTGCTGTCACCATGGACCGATTTCTGCCATTAAACATTATCTAATTTGCCCGGCTACGCTTTTGCACAACACTCGTCTTTCTGCTAGGTAGCGTTGCTTCAAAGTTTTCCACTTGCTGCGGAGGTTTTGACACGGCTATCGAACCTTACTTACCAAACTTATTTTCCGCTCCTTTTCCAAGGGATAATATGGGTCACATGACGTGCAAATGCGAAAAATGTGTTTCCATTACACTTTTGCGATAAACTGCTATATCGACACGTCTGAAAAACCACCTCATGATCATCTACTGCTCGTTCTCATGCTGTCGAGAACGAGCAAAGCTTTTTTTTGGTGAAAGAATCCTCCAGGGCGCTTCTTGTTAACAGTCCGAGTGAGTGGCAGGTCGAACGTCAAAGGCACTTCATCCATATTTATGATCTGCTCCGGTTCGATGGAATATTCCTTGATCTTCCTTTGTGTGAATTCGCCGAAGTTTGTGATTTTCTCCTGGTAGTCGGGGGAGGGAGTTGATGGGCTTGTGGCCGTTTGCTTACCGTAATTACCATATGTAAGTGGTCACGCACAGAGGGGATTGTCGGGAAAGAGATGGCTGTTTGAGGAAGCTCCCATTTACCGTATTACCGTAACATTTCAACAAAACAACATAACACAACACCACCGTTGTTTATTTTTACAGTGCACACAGTGTCCGCGGTGTGGTGAAAAGAGGGCAAGAGAGGAAATTAAAACAGAAGTGGATTTATAGTTAGAAAGAGTGCTAAAAAAGAGAGATTTTTTTTTTTTTTTTTTTTTTTTCTAAAAAAATCCATAGATAAGACGCACCGTTATATAAGCCGCAGGGGCCAAAAAACGGGAAAAAAGCCGCGGCTTATAGTCCGGAATTTACGGTAACCAAAAAACTTCGAATATATTCGAACGAATTTCGGGCAATTAAAGTTCGTTCGAATTTTATTTTGGGGAAAAAGTGACAGCCCTATGCTATGATATTTCAGTATACGGGGGTCTTAAACAGTCTTGGAAATGCATAAATTGGGTACGACTGGAAAGCTGAGATTGTGGATTCATTCAATTCCTATTGTATAGAGGGTATGCACGTGATGTCACAGAGGCAGAAGTCACTGTGGGGTCACGCCCACTGAGTCACAGCAAGACTGAGCTTGAATGCAGTAATCAGCCTAGATTACTGACACCTGCTGCTCAGGGAGGAACTTGACACTCATTTTGACACTCGTTCCTGATTGAGGGGGCGTGTTTCAGTGGGTGTGCATACCCTCTATTCATGAGTGATGATGTTAGTCCCCATAGTAGGCATTTCATTGTAGTGAGACCTTTTCGAAACTTCACCTCATCTGTTGTCATTGCCGTTTCCAGACCGCCCGCACTACCACTAGTAGTAGTGCAAGCAACCCCACTAAATTCAGACGCGCCCCAAGTCATGTTGTTCTGGAAGTGGGCCTGGCAGTTAACAGGCTGACAGGTTGGGTTCTTGCTGTTTAGGTGATCTGCCAGCTATAAAAGGATACAGCCCCAGCCGTGTGCCCACGTCAAAGATGAAGCGAGCCCCTTCTCTCCGGTAGCGCCCCTCGGTGGCAGGGTCCAGTCCCTCTGCCTGGGAGGGGCTGTTGGCCAGGTCCTTCTTGTCCCAGTACCAGCAGGGCTTGATGTGCTCCAGGCTGGCCAGCTCCTTCTTGTACGGTGACTAGATCCCAGCAAACCAAATGTGGGACAAAGAGTATGTTTGTGTGAGACAATGTGGGACACGTTACCAATGCTGAGGAGGGCTGCAACTAATTATTTTTTTTCCATAATCGATTAATCTGTCCATTATTTAGGCTAATCGAGTGATCGTTTGGTGTATAAAATGTCACCAAATGGCAATCAGTTTTTCCCCCAAAGCCCAAGATGACATCCTCAAATGTCTTATTTTATCCTGACCAACAATCCACAACCCTGAAAGATAGTCAGTCATAGAAGACTAAAGACATCAGAAAGGAACAAGAGAAAAAAAATGGTTTTCTTAAAAAATATGTATATATATATATATATAAATATGTAATATTCATATGTGATAACATACTGATATAGTGATGTTTAGAACAGGCACCCGTATGGTCACCTATGCTCCCAGGTCCTAGAGCAGCCAGGGGTCCTCACTCCAAAATACCGGAAGCTACCTCAGACAGAATAGCTGATAGCCGCTCGCCCACTTGAAGCTGCATCACAGAGTTGATGGAATAAAGTAACTGTATGAAAAGTCGTCGTGCTGTGATCCTTACACAAGCGTGTAAACAAGACATGGTGTCAGACTAGCGGTCGAGATGGACGTCGGAATACCCTCGCCGAAAATCAACTGGGAATCCCCTGATCTGCCGGGAGAATGGAAGAAATTCAGGCAGCATGCGGGATTGATGTTCTCCGGCCCGTTGAAAAGCAAAGGGGAGGAAGAACAATGCAGTTACTTGCTCTTGTGGATTGGAGAAAAAGGGAGAGACATTTTCAATACATGGACTCTCACCGCAGATGAAGCGAAGGTACTGAAAAGTTACTACGACCGCTTCGAAGCATATGTCATGCCAAGAAAAAACACGATTTTCGCAAGATATAAGTTTCACGAGAAAATACAGGGGAAAAGTGAGACGCTGGAACAGTTTATCACCGAGCTAAAACTTCTTGTAAAGGACTGTGCATATGCGAATGAAGATGAGATGGTCAGGGACCGCATTGTGTTTGGAATACACTCAGTCAAAGTGAGAGAGAAACTCCTCAATGTTGGATCGGAGTTGACATTGAATAGAGCTATAAATGTAGCCAGAGCACATGAGATATCCGAAGCACAGATGCGGATCCTCAGTGGCGGTGCATCAAACGAACAGACCGTGCACGCTGTACGCCGGTACACATCAAAGAGTGCCGCAACGGGAACGCGCCCCAAGAATGACAAAGCGCAGCGAAGCTTCAAAACAAGCGACACGGATGGAAAATACGCCAAGAGCTGTGGCTACTGTGGAAATAGAGCACACGGAGAAAAGGAGTATTGCCCAGCAAGAGGTAAACAGTGCTCTAAATGTGGGAAATCAAACCACTTCGCCAAAGTCTGTAAGACAAAAACAGTGCATGTGGTGACTGATAAGCAAACGGCAGACAGAGAGTCAGAAGAGTTGTTTATTGATACAGTTACACAGAGAGGCCACGTTTCAGAGACTGAGCAAGCCTTTGCAGACATTGAAATGCCAAAACAGAGCACTGAGTTAAAATTTAAATTAGACACTGGTGCTCAAGTGAATGTAATTCCTCTGGGTGAATACAAACGTCTGAAGGATAAGTGTGAGCTAATGCCCACCACCTACAAACTGACAGGCTATGGAGGCCAACAGCTAACTGTTAAAGGCACATGCGCTTTAGAGTGCAAGTATAAAGAGCGCAGCATGATGTTGGACTTCTACATAGTAGAGACACAAGCGCCTCCAGTGCTAGGCTTGAAGGCATGTCTAGATTTAGATCTAATCAAGCTAGTGCTATCTGTTAACTCATTAGTTGACAAAGAGACTGTCATGGAACAGTTTGCTGACGTATTTGAAGGAATAGGCTTATTCCCAGGAGAATGCAACATTCGTCTTGACCCAGACGCAACACCAGTGGTGTGCCCACCGAGAAGGATACCACTAGCCCTTCGCAGCCGTCTAAAGAAAGAGCTAAAGATTATGGAGGACACAGAGATAATTGCTAAGGTAACAGAACCAACTGAATGGGTCAATGCTTTAGTTGTCGTTGAAAAGCCGCGCACCGGCAAACTCAGGATCTGTCTTGACCCCAGAGACTTAAATGAAGCAATCCAACGTCCCCATTATCCTATGCCAACTTTAGAGGACATTACAGCCCAGCTGGCAGGTGCACGCTACTTTAGCGTATTAGATGCGCGATCAGGATATTGGGCTATCAAACTCGCTGAAGAGTCCTCAAAGCTAACAACGTTCAATACGCCATTTGGACGTTACCGGTTCCTGCGCTTGCCATTTGGCATAATCTCAGCCCAGGATGAATTCCAACGGAAGATAGATGAGACTTACGAGGGTCTCGATGGAGTGGCCGCCATCGTAGATGACATCCTCATCTATGGTGCAACCAGAGAGGAGCATGACAGAAATCTGCGTGCCATGGTTCAGCGATCACGAGAGAAAGGAGTCCGGCTCAACCCAGAGAAAAGCACCATAGCAGCTACCGAGGTCAGCTACTTTGGTCATCGCCTCTCAGCTGAAGGTATGAAGCCAGACCCGGCTAAGATCTCTGCCATCAAGATGATGGAACCACCAAAGAACCGTGCAGAACTAGAGACGGTGTTAGGCATGGTCAATTACCTAGCCAAGTTTGCCCCCAGCCTCTCCGAGATCAACGCACCTATGCGTCTGCTACTGAAACAGTCCAGTGAGTTTCTGTGGGACAAACAACACGACGCAGCATTTCAGAAAATGAAAGACCTCATCACCAGCGAACCGGGACCGGTTCTCGCATATTTTGACCCGGACAAAGAACTCAGCCTGCAGGTGGACGCCTCAAAGTATGGACTAGCCTCAAAGTATGGACTAGCCTCAAAGTATGGACTAGGCTCAAAGTATGGACTAGGCTCAAAGTATGGACTAGCCTCAAAGTATGGACTAGGCTCAAAGTATGGACTAGGCTCAAAGTATGGACTAGCCTCAAAGTATGGACTAGGCTCAAAGTATGGACTAGGCTCAAAGTATGGACTAGGCGCTGTACTGCTACAGGGAGGAAGGCCCATAAGTTATGCGTCCAAGTCTCTCACAGACAGTGAGGTCAACTACGCGCAGATCGAGAAGGAGATGTATGCAATCTTGTTTGGATTCAAACGCTTTCATCAATATGCATACGGCCGACATGTCCACGTGGAATCCGACCACAAACCCTTGGAGTCGATCATGAAAAAGCCGCTAGCTGCAGCCCCGCCGAGGCTACAGAGAATGATTCTCCAGCTACAAAAATATAGCTTCAAGATCACTCACCGCCCAGGTAAAGACATACCTGTCGCTGACACGCTCTCAAGAAAATCACTTGCATCTCAGGACACCAGCCTCAGTGAGGGGATGGATATGCAAATACACACCGTGTACAGCAACGTGCCGGTGAGTGACGCACGACCGAAAGAGATTCAAGCTGAAACAGAGAAAGATGAACAGCTCGTGATGTTGAGCAAAGTCATACAGGATGGCTGGCCTGAACAAAGGAAACACTGCCCCCAGAGGGTGAGTGAGTTTTGGAACCACAGAGATGAACTGTCCGAAATGAATGGCATCCTCTTTAAAGGGGAGAAAATAATTATTCCTAGCCGTCTCAGAGAAAATATGCTAGAGAAAATCCATGCAGGCCACATGGGCATGGAGAAGAGTAAAGAGAGAGCACGGGACATCATGTTCTGGCCTGGGATGTCCAAGTGCATTGAGAACATAGTCGGACGCTGCACCACCTGTCTAGAACGCCGCCCATCAAACACCAAAGAGCCGATGATACCCCACCGCATCCCAGACAGGCCGTGGCAGGTAGTAGCAACAGACATGTTCACCTGGAATGGAGAAAGCTACATGGTCACTGTCGACTACTACAGCAGATTCTTCGAGCTGGACCGACTTCACAGCACCACAGCGACAGCCGTGATAGGCAAACTAAAAGCAGCATTTGCGAGACACGGCATCGCAGAGACTCTAACGTCCGATAATGGCCCTCAGTATGCGTCAAAGGAGTTTGAGTCATTCGCCAAGTCCTGGGAGTTCAGGCACATAACATCAAGCCCACATTACCCCCAGAGTAATGGCCTGGCGGAAAGAACAGTGCAAACAGCCAAGGCACTAATGGACAAAGCTAAAGTGGACAGAAAAGACCCGTACATCAGTCTACTTGAATACCGAAACACGCCGGTCGACAACTTCAAGTCACCATCTCAGCTGCTAATGAGCCGCAGACTTCGCTCAGTTCTCCCAAACACCAACCAGCAGCTGCAACCTGAGATCGTCAGCCACAAAGAAGGACATGCAAGACGGCTACAAAAACAACATCACCAGAAGAAATACTTCGATAGATCATCTAGACTGCTGCCACCACTGCACAGCGGAGAGTCCATCAGACTTCAAGAGCAGGGCCGCTGGAAGCCAGCAGTCATCATCGAGCCAGCCGACACTGCACGTTCCTACATTCTTCGCACCCAAGAGGGACAGGTGTATCGCCGCAACCGCAGACATCTCCTGAACAGCAAGGAGCATCACGGTTGGTCAGACAACAAAACCAGCCCTGTGGAAGCAGAGCTTGGGGAACTGATCAATGCACCTGACCCACACACACCTGAGAAAATACCACCTGATAAACGCTCACCTGAAAAGACATCACACATTCCCGACACACACACAGCTGAGCCGCTGACCAATGCAGTTCCACACCGCACAAGGTCAGGTCGAGAGGTCAAGCCACGTGCTGTCCTAAACCTGTGAAAGTTATAAGGTGCTGGCGGATCGCTGCCTTATGCTTAAAAAAAAAAAAAAAAGAGGAATATGTGAAAAAGAGAAAAAAGAAAAATCTATGTAAATGTACTTTTGTTCATGTGAATATGTTCTTATTGCAGATTGAAGATTGGAATGCCTGCTATGTGCTATGTTGATAGCAAGAATGTTATACCAATATCTGCATAATCGACAGTTTAAACTGCACAGTATTTTTCCCTCACTCAGGTGAATAGTTTTTTCGTAATACGTGTTATTTCACACTTAGTTTGTAAAACAAAGGACCACACGTTTAATTTTGCTTAAGAAGGGACATGTAATATTCATATGTGATAACATACTGAGTGATGTTTAGAACAGGCACCCGTATGGTCACCTATGCTCCCAGGTCCTAGAGCAGCCAGGGGTCCTCACTCCAAAATACCGGAAGCTACCTCAGACAGAATAGCTGGTAGCCGCTCGCCCACTTGAAGCTGTATCACAGAGTTGATGGAATAAAGTAACTATGAAAAGTCGTCGTGCTGTGATCCTTACACAAGCGTGTAAACAAGACAGTGTCTGTCTCTCTCGCAGTGGTTTGGATTGAGCCAATCAAAATGTGGGACATCATCTCAATATGTGGTGGGACATGATGGGGTGGGGAACATACCTTCTTGTCCCAGTGCCAGGGGGGTCTGATGTGCTCCAGAGTGACTGGCCAGCTCCTTCTTGTCCCAGTAACGTTACCAGCAGCTCTTCATGTAGCGAGTTCAGACCATTGCCTGTAGTTTAGGAAACCAGCCAGCTAACCGATACTACTAACGGAAGCGTGTCCTGCATCGGACAATATTTTTACAAAACTTCTGTTAAAATTGTGCTTCAAACACTGCTACAATGATCATGTCATGTTTCCGTGTAGTTTAACGGCGAAAACGTTAAGTAGAACTTCTTTCTAGCAACATAGCGTTGAAATAATTTATTTTAGTTGTCTTTTATTTACCAGAGTCGGGGAAAGGACGCTACCGCTGGCGTCTCAACTGGAAGCTGCTCTTGTCTTGTTTACGGACAGCTCTGCTGGCTAGCAAGCCAGTGGTTAGCAAGCCAGTAATCGTCAACAAAGAGTGGCTTGTAGTGGTCGCTGAGTCCCATTTTGCGGCATTATTGCCACCTGCTGGCCTGGATGTGTTTTTTTTTTTTTTTTTACTCAAGGTTGATATGGTTTGATCACTTTACAAAAAAATACCAGTTGATGCATTAAATCAAGCAATGACACTCATATATATGAAGAATGAATTCATTTGCAAAAACAGGTAAATGCCATTCTTAAAACAAATAAACAACACCTGTTTGATACTCCCTGGAGTGCACATACATTTTTTTATTTTCAACACCTGGTGAAATAAATGAAATAAAATAAATTAACTTAACATAGACAGGACAAATAAATATGTAAAAAAAAAAAAATCAGTCTCCAAGACAATAACAACAGATAAATGTTTCATCATCGTCGCCCAGCTCCTCGTCCCACCCGGCACAACTGGTATGGAACCATAGGTGGCAGTTGTCACACTGGACCCACGACACCACTCCCTCCATGGCTTCTGGAGGGTCTGGATTAAAGCACCGGCCACACCGCCAAACTCCCGGGTCCGGACTTCTTTCTCCAGCGGTGTGACCTACTCAAACACACAAAAATATAATAACAAAAAAATAATAATAAGAAGAAAATTGTCTGGTTATCATGTGCTGACATGTAAAGACAGTCAACATGGAGTACAATACCGGTGGATGTCGTGGGTCCAGCGGACGAGGAGCTGGACGGCAAGGACTCCTGGTTGGGGTCTGTAAAAATAAGAGAAAACTTAGACATGTCTGGTTTATTCTTCATCAAGTCTAATGCCACTAACATGTTAAAATGTTGTTTGTTTTTACAGATTATATAAAGTTTACTTTGAGAGGAAGAGGAGGAAATCCGGGACCCCCGGAGGCCATGTCGTGATGTTGAAGGCTCTGACAGAAAAATAATATTTGATATTAATACATGAAAATACAGACTCCCAATAATGTGAACGCATCACGGTCATTTTAAAATTTCAATATTTAAATTAAATCAAAAGCAAATACCATCAGTAGATGGGGGGCTGGTCGACAGCAGGCAGGCTCGTGATGGTGGACGATGGTGTGGTGCCACTGCGGGCAGGCAGCCGCGGACCGTGGGAGGTACAAGAGGGGGCCAAGGGGGTTGAGGGACCGGCGATGGGATGGCCGGAGCTGGTGGTGGGAGCGAGGGGCACTCTGCGGCTGGGGCGCCGGGAGCCGCAAGGCGGGGCAGATGGAGTGGTTGCCGGGTACGTGTCTTCGGCCCGCTGCTGCTGTCGGTCTCTTCTGGCCAGAGCTTGGGCCTCCAGCCTCACAGCACGGTCCTCCGCCTGCTCGATGGAGTCACACATCTCCTGGGCTGTCAGGATCCTGGCCTTGGTGAGGTTCCTCCTGACCTTGCCGTTGTTTTTAGTGTAGGCCTACTGTATTACAGTTATAGGGGCCCCCTGGATATCCCCCCCTTGTAGATAATAAAAGGAGGGACATCCTCCCCAGCCGCATTGAGGCAGGCCAGGACCGTGATGTGTTCCCTGGTCCCCTGGGCCTGCCTAGTGGTGGACAATAAATAAATTGTATTATGGATAACATTAAAATATGCCTCAACAATGATAATTAGATTGTTTTTTTTGTAAACCTACCTGTATGCATGTTTAGTCCCTCGTCCCACCAGGACCTTCCGTCTTGTGGAGTCCAGCTGAAACCCCGTCTCATCACAGTTGTAGATTTGACGGGGCTTCTCCCTCAACCCGTGCTCCTCCAGGGTAGCCGTGAGGAGCCTGAAGTTACGGATGCACCAATATGAAAATGATGGCCGATATTAACAACCAACATTTCTTCAGACAAATACGATACAGTAGGTGGCGGTATGCACCTTCAAAGTCAAAGATTGCAATCCGCCATAAAACGAAAGAAGAAGAGGCAGCGAAACGCTGGCGACGTCACATCCTTGAAGTGAAATTAAGCGCGGCAACAACACACAGCGCTTGAAATGTAGGAGAGTAGGCTGGCTTCACCGCAGTAATCACTGGCAGGCTCTGCTCTTTAACCCAGAGCCTCACCCCCACCCCACGGCTGGAGGCAATCACCCCAATCAGTCCTGGCACATAACCCCCCCCCACACACACAGGTTTACCACAGTACGTTAGTAAAGCCAGACAGTTCACGCGTAGGCGTTTTTGTTTTTCTTGTGTTCAGACAAGGTTTATAGATGTTATTTATTTACCTTGACAGTTTCGACGAGTCAACTCTCGTCTTCTTCAGAAGCAGTCGCACTGACAGTTCAGGCGTGATCTGTTTCGACCTCACTCTGACCGTCACTACGGTCAAATAGGATGATAGCCCTCGTTCTGCCTACTCTCGAGACCAATATATCAACAAAGTCATGCCCATGACCCACGGAGGCGGAACCTCCCCCACTATAAAAGGGGGGGGCAACTTCCGACCCGACCTCTTTGCCTTTCTCGCCTCAGAAGACCGGGACAGGTAGTGTGCTGAATTACACTGGGTAAACCACCTTTCAATTCTTCACCTGTGGGTGCAGGTGGCGTGTTGTCCTGGGAGTGAAGAATGTGAATGGAATTTTAAATGTGACTAAGGACAGGAGGCCATTACCCTTGGACACTCTGGTCAGTAATCTGAAGAGTGTATTGCATGAGGAGACGTTAGTAAAGCCAGTCATGCCATGGATGTGAGCTGTTGTTTGTTAGTAGCTCCATTTGTATCATTTGGAGCTGTAGAGAGAGTAAACCAGCAGAGAAGAACAAAAAACTGTACGACCGGACTGCACGAGAAGCCCCCCCTTCTACCGGGCGAGCGAGTCCTGGTTCTGGACCAGAGGCGGCGAGAGAGGGGACAGAGGGGCAAACTCGGAGACTGGTGGGAGGAGCAGCCATACGTGGTGGTGAGTCGGACACACCCAGAGCGCCCGGTGTACCGGATCAGACCCGAGGGTAAGGAGGGCCCTGAGCGTTCCCTCCATCGCAACCTACTCCGGCCATGCCTCCACTACCCACCCCAAGCACCAACTGTGGCCAAAGGCCGAGGGAAAACCCATTCACAAAAGCACCGGCTTCTAAACTCCGTGCTACTTTGGAGGAAGTGATCACGTGACGCAGGCTGAGGTAACTGGCTTTGCGAGAGATCGTTTACGTTGGGAAGAGGAGTTTTCTGTGGGGCAAATTTCGTGTGGATTAATTTTGGGCTTTTTGAACTACTTTTGATCATAAGGAGATTCCGGAGTGGAATTACTTTTTGTTGGGGATCTAAACTATTTTGTTGCTGGTTTTGAACTGAAATTCTGCGTGCATTGCATTACATTGAACTGAACTGCAGTGAACTGAACAGTCAATACAGCTTGTTGCATATACGATCTTTGTGTGTTGTGTGGTGATTATTGCTGTCAACTGCCTTCATTCTAACTATATGGAATTGCTTTCTTACGAATATTATGGTTTTTCTTGGGTTCATGATAGGATTTAATATATTTGCATTTATACCCATTTTGTGAATCCTTTGTGGGAGGTTTGACTCTGACTATATATATATATATATGATAATATATATTGTCAGGCCTAAACCTGACTGGCACCCCGGCACTGAGTCAGACCGCTACAGTTCGCTTCACCCTCCTCCCAGTTAAGTAGCCTACCTCTCTTTTACATACAGCCGTATATTATTGTCCAAGGCTACAGCATCAGTTGCTTGGGTCTTTAGCTTATAGGTTATTTGATTTGTTATAGTTTTGCGTGCCGTGGCCATCTGATTTTGATTTGTTTTCCTCAAGTTGGCTTGTTTGTTAATTTGACAGTACTATTGACCCAATGCAAAAGACTGGCTGTGCCTTGGCCCCTCTAAAGCCACTGGCTGGGGGGGGGGGGGGGGGGGGGTAAAGTTGGAGAAACGTTAAACTCTGGTTAATATGGTAAATTCTGCATTTTTCTTTATATCCTGTTTTTCTTTTATATCTGTTACTTGTTGCCATAAAAATAATTGTTGCAATAATTGTTATTGACTTGTTGCAGAAAACACATTGATCATAAAAACTTTGAAGCTAATCACCATTACAGGACTTCTGAAAAATATACATTAAACTAATTTTCCAGTTTTGTTGTAACTGTATTCTCACATTAAAGGAAATTACTGAAATAAATCAATGCTAGCAAAAAGAGCTTGTATTACATGACTGTTATTTTCTGCACAGGCTACTTCAATTATTTAATGTTTGACTGATCTCAAAGCTTTAAAAATGTCTTTACTTAGAGGCGGAGCAACACTGGAGAGACAGGAAAGCAAAACTCAAAACACATTTATTTTTGGTTTCCAGGGACTTCAGAGTTCACAAATTCAATCAACACCTTTTTTGTAACTACATTACATTTATTTGGAAAACATGAGGGGAATGTGTTTTATCCTGAGCCATCACGATGATGAAATATGCTGCCCAGAGCAACAGCATGCATGTCTCTGTGATGTGTTTTAATAGTTTCATGGATGAGATGAGAAAGTTGTGTGAACTGTCAGTTATAAACTGTGAATTTAGTAAAAAGTAGAACCTGCTAGAGTGAGTTCCCTGCTCGATAGGGAGACGCTGCAATGGGGAAAGTTTCAACTAAAACTTTTTTCTCAAATAAATTTGTTTTCAAAGCAGCCTTCAAATTAGCTTTGACTTTTTTATCTTTATCATCAATTTCAATTTCATAATGTCCAGCTATGTTTATCAGTTGTTGCTTTGTACACTCATCAAGCAACTCCTCAGAGGGAGAAGCCACAAAGTCATCAACAGTCACCATGCTCACTCAGGTGAGGTGTGTGTGCAATCACGAAGTAATTACCCAGCTGGCAAACCAAAATTATGGCAAACATAGCATACAAGTGCCCCTCTAATGGCCTATTTAAACCCCAAAGCTAAACTAAACTCCACCCGTCTTCATACAGTTACTTGTGGTGGGTATTTACGCACTGAAGGTCACCGCAAAGACCTAGCTCAGCCCAAAGAATAGGAAAAGCAACCAATAATTGGCGACTCGCTGCAAACTTTGGATGTGCCCCCGAGACATTATGCTGACGCACATGCTACAACCACGTTCACCGTACACTAAACCACCCCCCGGCCTAAACCCACGGCCTATTTAACCCCGAGGGAGTAAAGCACCGCACCTACCAGGGAAACACTTCTATGCTCAAACAATTAAACTCATAAACCAGCCAGGCAACACTTACCTTAACATTGATTCTCAGCACACACCAAGACCTGGAAGAAAAACTCTCCACCCCGCACAATTAACACCCATAATCAGCACCAAACAGAACGCCGAGCAAAACGCCAACCTTTTCCCCGCAAAAGCGAGCCAAAAAGCAGACGAGCCCCCACTTTGTTATGACCCTGGCCTAGGGGAACCAAGAGGCATAACAAAAGACAAGGAAAACGTCGGTGTAACTTCAAAACATAATATCTATTTACTAAACCCAAACAAAACCAAACTAAATAAACCATGACATGTGAGAATCAGTAAAGTCAGTAGTGTAAGGCATGTGTGGATGAGTGTAGTGTGTGAAGGGTGTTGCATGGATAAAGCAAAATGTTGAGGTGAGTGCAGGGTGGGGAGAAGAAAGGAATGAAATCAAATCTAACAGCCTCAGCCAGGAGGGCAGAGTTTTAAAGCTGGAGTGAGCACCAGAGCCGTATAATAGAAGAGTTCCGACATCTCCATTCACTCCAATGGACCAGTTTTTTTCCAGGAAGTAGAAAGTGGAACTCTTCAGTAAACAAAGCAGCACTGTCGAGTTGCATCAAAATAGACAGTGTTGTACTTTGAAAGGGTTTTTCATCCCTTGAAATGAATCAAATTGTACATTATCTGCTTTATTTTAGCATGCAAAAGTAGCGCGAGACCCATTCCTGGCTGTTCATTGGCTAATGATTCTTGCATTTTGGTCCTCCGCTGACGCCACTCTCTCTCTAGAGGACACTAGTGAGCACCAGGCAGGCCCAGGTGCACTCCAATTAGCTGATCAGCCAATCTGCCCTCCCAGAGTCCTGAGAGCAAAACAGAAGACAATAAGAATCAAAGCATATAAACAAACTACATAAAGCAAAGGGAAGGTGCAGTGGGAATGTGAAACATAAATAATAAACAGGGGACCGTCACAAAGGTATGAAACAGTAGAGTTCAAAGAGGGCGTGGTTTCAACATGAACTGCTGTTTAAAACAAACGACATTTGCACCTGGAAATATTGCCAATCCGTTTGTTTACAAACATGCTGATTCCTGCTATTAACAGACACCAATGTGTGTCTATGTATGAAACCACAAGCCCAGCCACACCACTCCATTAGGGTGGGCCATACTCTGCACTTTTTGTAAATCAATGGAGAGGGGTGTTCAAATGATGTATTTTGGTGTGTAGAACACAAATCTGAATATATTTTTTTATTCTGAAAAGCCTAACCTACATCAATTTGCAATTTATTATTTATTAAGCCGACATGCCAGGTGAATAGGGTAAGATTTTTAACTAATAGATATCACCATGAAACTTCCCCAGTTGCTTACTTACAGTACGACAATTATTTTTTGTATTACAAGTTTTCTGAAATTGTATGTTTGAATATGCAAAAGAGGCATTATCTACCTAATATTAGCATACATTTCCAGAACAGAAATCTGAAAACGATAAAGCCAATTTCAAAATTCTTGTTTCATTTTGTTGACATATTAGAGCCAAAGGTTTATACAGAGAGAATCATTTTTTCTGTTTATTACTAATGTCTGTCCTCCCCACCGGTACCATTAACAAGCTAAAAAAAAATGGCTCAAGTCAGAACAAGGACAAAATCAAGCTCTCATTTGAGAAATCTTGTTGGCACTGGGCGGGGCCTTGCTGTCTGAACTGACAACTGTGAGGGATATCCTGAGCTATGGCATCTAAGGGAGCAAAGTGAAGATGAGAGGAGGAGGAACTACCCAGTGGACCAGCTGGTGGGTGACATCTACCCTGGTCTGATTTGTCAGTGGAGCAAAACTAATGCTCTTTTCAAACCGCCTGTTATCATGTCCAAGCTCAAGGAGGTCAGGCAGTGAAGAGCAAACTTGATGCCATCTTGATGTTCAGCTTCAAGTTAGACAAGTTATTTCACATTTTGACTTGCAAGTGTCAGATTTCCAGTTGTGAGGCAGGAGGCTGTGAGGGCTGTGTGATCCAAGCCCATATTAACTGTTACTGCAGCAGAGATAAAAGATCTTGCCTACATGAAGGGACAGGAAGAGAAGGTTGGAAGTAAAGGACTCCACCAAATGGGGGGTCCTGATCTGCCAGAGCACAAGAGACGGGTGAGGACATTGGAAAGGCAGGGGAAGGAAAAGAAGGCAGGGAAAAGGAAAAGGAGCAAGGAGGAAAATGCTGCAGCAGCAGAGATGACAGCCATGTTGAGAGATTGTTGGCAGATGATGATGCAGATTTGGAATTGGAGAGAAGTGGGGCTGAAGTTGAGCTTTTCCCTGAAACTGACCATGAGCCTGCAGCTTCGGCTCTGATCAAGCTGCCTGACAATGTCATTCAAGACTTAAGGGACAGAACCTGAAGAATCTGCAATTTATTGTGGAATTCATTGTTGGAGTGCACTATCCATGTTGGTTCAATGTGAAGGTCAAGCACTCCTGGGTCCTCCTGCTGGAATGCCTCAAGTCCCAGAGGAAGGAGGTGCTGGACCTTGTGATGCAGATTATGAGAAGATCTGCTTGGTATGTCCACAGTGAATCCATCCTCCAAACACTGCTGTGGTCTGAGGATCAGAAAGAGAGGGGGTGGAGAGAATCCTGAGCATCAGGGGAGAGGGTGACCCAGACACTCAGCTGGGGGACCCCTCTGTCAGGACCAGAAGGACAGCTGAGATCAATTCTGATGCTTATAGCATTGGTGACTTGATTAGCTGGTCAGAAGGTGTGTCAGAGCCACCACAACCTGCTTCCTAAGCACCTCGGAGCTGAAGAACTTCATCAACAGCACCATGGAGGTGCTCAACTGGCCTTGCCACACACAAAGCATTGAGAGGGTTGTTAAAATGGTAACTGAGGCTTCTGCTAAGTACTTCTCACAGGAAAAGAAGGATGGAAGGATCAGGGTTCAGGAGACCAGCAGGAGGCCGATGTCCAAGAATGAGTCGAAACAGGAGTTATGCAACCTGGCAAAGTTCAAGAAGTCAGGAGATTGATCATTGTAATTGTATCCAGTGATATACATGCAGTTCACCTGCTAATAAAAATGTAAATTTGAGTTGGCTTTGTCAATATAAATGGTTTCCCTTATATATTTTAATATCTGAAAATGGGGTTCGAATGGGTAAAATTGGCAATTTAGAAATGCAAAATGATGTAGGTTAGAGTTATCCTATCCAAAAACTAAGCTCATATTTGAATTCTCCATAGAAAAATACATAATTTAGACACCCCTCATGTCAGGATTTCCTTCAGATTCATGTTGGCACCTGAGTATGACCCACCCTACCACTCCATGCTCATGGCATTACCGCCACCAAGTGGATTTTATCTGCTTTACACCTGCAAATACTGAACCTCTCTAGGTAATATGTATCCATTATAAACTAAATGTCTTCTACTTTTGTACTTTCATATCTGTCATTAAATTCTCCTAACTTCCAGGGTCCTAGAGTATTAAAAGTGGGACTGGAAATAAAGTTCAGCCACAACAAAAATGAAGTGGATCCCCAAATGACTGCTGGCTGCCTGTTGGGTTGATGTAGCTTAGTGGGTTGATGATGCAAAATGTTGCTGAATTGCTCTCATAAAAGATGTCTGTTGCTCTGAAGATTTATGTTGTGAGAAATAAAATATGGGAAAGTGGGTTACCAGGCAGGCAGACTGAGCTATTTGTATATATACAGAGTAAATTTGTATATGTTTTTTATTAGTTCTAATTAGTGGAGTTTGTTCCTGGACGCGGGGATTAATTTGATGCTGAAATGTTCTTGATTGCCCCATTAAATAAAACATTAATTAACAATTTAAATAACATCGCTTAAATAAGCAGTAAGGGTTGGCATCATTGGGTTTGAAGGGATTTATTTGATTGGAGACAAGAGATTAAGGGATGTTTTATGTCTTTTAATTTTCTTACATGTGATTACATTAGAAAGTAAGCAGCCATATTAAGGGGCTGTTTAAAGGGGCTTCAATGTGTTTCCTACATTAATAACTTCATTTTATTGGGGATTTCCATGAATGAAGGGGTGAATGAATGTAAAAGTTATTTTAAGCCTGTGGAGATCAGAGACAGTGCAGAGGGAGAGGATGTGCGCTCTCCTCATAAACAGACAGAGAGCCAGGAGGATTCTATCTGCCTCAAACAGAGCTGAGTCTGAGACACACTAATGTAGGCTATTTGTTTAGGAAGGTATTATTTCCATTCTGTAATGTCGTGTAAACCATTTCTGCATGCTCCGGTACAGTAGGTGGCGGTATGCACCTTCAAAGTCAAAGATTGCAATCCGCCATAAAACGAAAGAAGAAGAGGCAGCGAAACACTGGCGACGTCACATCCTTGAAGTGAAATCATAAGCGCGGCAACAACACAAACCATCTGCTGCAGAGAAGTTATTTCCGACACAGGTGAGTTAGATAATATTGACTGTTTAAACAGAGCGGTGTCAATAATAGGTGAAACGCACACCTGTAGTGGTGAGGTGCCGACGAAAAACAATGATCAAGTAATCAAAGTAGCTGCACACTTGGGTATTTTCAGAACTGTCTCCCCTAGCTTGCTAAGCAGCTGGCTTAGGGCTACCGCACACTCATATCGTGCGTTCCTTTATCGCAAAAGAACTGGGATGTGGAGGCTAAATGACGTTACATCCGTTTTGTTAGCATTCCATTTGCAGAAAAGTTGAGCTGGGAAGTTCACTGTTCACTTCTCAGATTCACTCGCTAGCCAGGCTAGCCATTGTTAGCAATAACAGTTGATAACAAGGCATTTCGTGGCATTTTGCGCATACAAACACTGCAGCAACATGTCCACACAGATAGAAGTAGGCCGTGCTGTGTGTGTACAGCTGATTTAATGAGACACAAACGAGACAGAAGTGCTAAATAGCATTTATACGATTATAACTACTGTTGTTGCGCAGATGAGCCATCTTGGATTTTTGAGGTCGGGGCTGCGAGGCGCCTACGATTTTGGAATGGGAAAAACCAGCTGGTTTAATGAGACGGTAACAGAGCCAACGTTATCCAGATTTCCAATTTCCCAGTTTTCTTTTGCACTGATACTTGTCAAATGATGTAATGTAACTGCATAACTCAAAATAACTTTTGATCATATATTCCAATGATCTACCATAACTCTGATATTTTTGAATATTCAAGAATTGTGTGTTACAGTATTGTTATTTCACACTTTCACTTTTGGTGTCCATGTCTAGATATGTCTGCTGCCAGCTGTCTCCTTTCTGAAGAGCAGTTTCGATGCTCCATCTGTCTGGATGTATTCACTGATCCAGTCACCACACCATGTGGACACAACTTCTGCAAAAACTGTATCACACAGCACTGGGCTGCTAGTACCCAGTGCCTGTGTCCCTTATGTAACCACCGTTTCAATGGAAGACCTGAGCTTCATGTCAACACTTTAATATCTAGGTTGGCTGTTCAGGTCAGAAAGTCAGCTCAGATGAATGCCAGCAGCTGTGCCAAACCAGGAGAAGTTCCCTGTGACGTCTGCATTGGGACCAAACGGAAGGCCCAGAAGTCCTGTCTGATGTGTCTGACCTCCTACTGTGAGACTCACCTGGAGCCTCACCAGAGAATCAAAGGCTTCAAAAGACACAAGCTGATGGATCCTGTGGAGAACCTGGAAGATTATGATGATGTCCTGGAAGACATGATTTACCTTGGAGATTATGATGATGTCCTGGAAGACATGATTTAGTTGTATTGTTGGGGGGGGGGGGGGGGGGGGGGTTGTTGTTGTAACTGTATTCTCACATTAAAGGAAATTACTGAAATAAATAAATGCTAGCAAAAAGAGCTTGTATTACATGGCTGTTATTTTCTGCACAGGCTACTTCAATTATTTAATGTTTGACTGATCTCAAAGCTTTAAAAATGTCTTTACTTAGAGCGGAGCAATACTGGAGAGACAGGAAAGCAAAACTCAAAACACATTTATTTTTGGTTTCCAGGGACTTCAGAGTTCACAAATTCAATCAACACCTTTTTTGTAACTACATTACATTTATTTGGAAAACATGAGGGGAATGTGTTTTATCCTGAGCCATCGCGATGATGAAATATGTTGCCCAGAGCAACAGCATGCATGTCTCTGTGATGTGTTTTAATAGTTTCATGGATGAGATGAGACTAGTGTTAAAGTTGTGTGAACTGTCAGTTATAAACTGAATTTAGTAAAAAGTAAAACCTGCTAGAGTGAGTTCCCTGCTCGATAGGGTCCCATTATAAAGGTCTAAAAAGTATAAAGTGTGATTTCTCAAACAGATTACCGTAGATTAAAGTGATAGAGTCCTAAAAATTGTGACTCATTTAAAGTTTAAAAGAGTGTCTAGCTTAAGGTATGAACCAGTAGAGTTCAAAGAGGGCGTGGTTTCAACATGAACTGCTGTTTAAAACAAATGACATTTGCACCTGGAAATATTGCCAATCCGTTTGTTTACAAACATGCTGATTCCTGCTATTAACAGACACCAATGTGTGTCTATGTATGAAACCACAAGCCCAGCCACACCACACTCCATGCTCATGGCATTACCGCCACCAAGTGGATTTTATCATGCTTTACACCTGCAAATACCGAACCTCTCTAGGTAATATGTATCCATTATAAACAAAATGTCTTCTACTTTTCTACTTTCATATCTGTCATTAAATTCTCCTAACTTCCGGGGTCCTAGAGTATTAAAAGTGGGACTGGAAATATATAAAGTTATAATATATATATATAATATAAAGAACTAATAAAGAAATTGGCAGACGTGCATTTAAATTCAAAGCTCCTTCTGATTGGAACAACCTGCCCAATACCCTCAGAACAATCAACTCATTTCACCTCTTCAAAAACTCACTAGTACCATTCCTCAAAACACCATGCTGCTGCTTTTAATGCTATTGTCTTCTTGCCCCTTATTACTGCTTGTTTGGTCACTCTGTTGTCTGAATCGTTAGTGCATTGTGCAATGTTTGTATAATAGCTATGGTATGTATGTGTGTATAGTATATATGTATATACATGCATGTGTAAATATGTACATATATGTGTATGTGCGTGGATATATACGGATATATATAATATAATATGATATGGTATATATAGAAATATATAATATAATATATATAGTACAGTATGTGTGTATTGTATATATATGTGTATAATATGCATTATACTATCTCGCTCTATCAACTTCTTACTTTTTCTGTAGGTTGTTGTGGGTTACGGGAATGTGTGTGTGGGTCGGTGAATGGAGCCTCCGTGTGCTGTGTGTTGTATGTTTGTTCATGTTGCATTGTTCTGTTTTTGTGTTGGACCCCCTTGAAAACGAGATGGTGCATCTCAAGGGGCTATCCATTAAATACAATTTCTAACAAGTTCAGCCACAACAAAAATGAAGTGGATCCCCAAATGACTGCTGGCTGCCTGTTGGGTTGATGTAGCTTAGTGGGTTGATGCAAAATGTTGCTGAATTGCTCTCATAAAAGATTTATGTTGTGAGAAATAAAATATGATGGGAAAGTGGGTTACCAGGCAGGCAGACTGAGCTGTTTGTATATATACAGAGTAAATGTGGATATGTTTTTATTAAGTAGTGGAGTTTGTTCCTGGACGCGGGGATTAATTTGATCGCTGAAATGTTCTTGATTGCCCCATTAAATAAACATTAATTAACAATTTAAATAACATAGCTTGAAAAGCAGTAAGGGTTGATACCATTGGGTTTGAAGGGATTTATTTGATTGGAGACGAGATTAAGGGATTTTTTTTTTATGTCCTTTAATTTTCTTACATGTGATTACATTAGAAAGTAAGCAGTCATATTAAGGGGCTGTTTAAAGGGGCTTCAATGTGTTTCCTACATTAATAACTTAATTTTAAGGGGGATTTCCATGAATTAAGGGGTGAATGAATGTAAACGTTATTTTAAACCTGTGGAGATCAGAGACAGTGCAGAGGGAGAGGATGTGCGCTCTCCTCATAAACAGACAGAGAGCCAGGAGGATTCTGCCTCAAACAGAGCTGACTCTGAGACACACTGAGAGTTCAAATGTATCCAGGGAAGTTGAATGATGCACATCTGATGACCTGACAGGGGGATATGGGGAATGTATTTAATATTTTGAAACTTAATTTGATCCAGCCAGCGTGTCATCTTTTATTTTACTAATTATGTGGGGGGGGGCGTGAAGTCTTTATTGCAGTGTTCAGCTAATTCTTGTTTTGTTTTAATGTCACACACATCACATTAAGTAGAAAATAAATACATAAATATACTGCCATCTTAGCTAGCCTGGATGGAAAAACCTCGCTCCGAGTTTTCCGGCTATGGGCGGAAGTAATAATAGCCCCGTGCTGTGCTACGAAAACACTGCAGCACAGGCCACCGGAAGACAGGGGCGGGTCTTCTTCTGTCTTCCTGTCTCAGTAACGCATACCGCGAGGTGGGTTAACCGTAGCTGTTTAGTTTAGCTAGCTGCACGGTGGACCATCCAAACAAATCCCACGGCCGCCACATCTGGGATAGACATGTCTCTCAACCAATCACCATAGCTCTAACCTTACTATGTATGGTCATATTAATCCATCTAAAGTAAACTTCCAATTATAAGGCGTGTAAGGCGGGAACTGTCACTATTTTACACCAATCAGTGGGCGTCTATGTAGTTGACCAGTCACTACTGGTCCGGTGCTGCCAATGTTGTTCATGTAGGCGTATTTCCTGGATAGTCCAATCAACATGCGTGTGGTTCAGTCAAGGTAGGTTTCAGTGCAGGAACAGAGGAACTGCAACTGCTGCTGTCACATACTAGAAAAGGTAACGATGACTGAATTGGCGAGAAATGCTTCTGGTTTTTGCTGATGTAAAGTTCTGACTTGGTATGCAATAATAGTATGACTGCATGCGTGTGGTTTACAGTCAGATGTGGTTAGCAGCCTCGCTAGCCAATCCAGCAGATTAAGCTGGAACTCAGGCTGATCCTATCACTTGGCAGGTTAGCAGCTAACAGCGAGCTAACATCTAGCCATGTAACGTTAGATCAGAGTAGGTTAGCAGCCAGCAGCTAGCCTGCTAACGTTAGATCAGAGCAGCCAGTACAGATGAATGAGCTCTGCAGCCTGCCCTCTGCTTGGATGGGCGTGATTTGATGCTAGTAAAGCTAGCTGCTGCTGCTGGCCTAGTGAGAACGAGCTGCTCCACGAGGAGCAGGCTAACTACTGGCTTCTTCTACCTTGTTGTATAGCTGAGCTCTAGCCTCAGTGATATCTAGGTTAACTAACACCTCATCTGTCAATCTTGGCTAAACTCTAGTTTGCTATAACACAGTGACAGAAAATATAACGTTACACTGTATCAACATTATTAATTTCCATGTGCATTTTCATTCGTGACATCTAATAAGGTTAATGTTACTTGCCGGAGAAGTTGGCTGTAGGTGGGTCTTGGTGAAACGGGCTAAATTGGAAAGGTTCTACTTGTCTAGAATGACTTTGAATTGCAGTAACATTAAGGTTAGAAGTAGGTTATGTATCCCCACATTTGAAATGCTTAAGGCTGTGAAGCTTAATTTCCATTGCAGTGCTCTTTCCTACATGTTTTGGTTATGTTTTTAGGCTGGTGAACTATATGTTCTATATGGGCTTTGTCAGGAACTCATTGTCAGTTTGGTGCAGCCAGACAGCACAGGAGTTTAATGGAGAGCCAAAGTCCCGCTCCTTCCGGTTGGGCCCTACATGCACCAGCGTATGAAAAAATATGAATGGTGGTGAACGGCGAGAGACATTTTTTTTGTAAATGTGTCGTGATGTCGGCTGATTACGTTAAAGGTGAGGCAGCTCTAGGACGATCTAAGGAAAAACGGAAGGACTCAAACTATAACAAAAGTAAGCATGCTTGTCAGGCTACCTATGAGCTTCAAAACTAGATTGAGCATTCAAATTTGACAATAATGCTGCTTACACTGAATGAAAGCCAAGGTTACTAAAATCAGATGAAACCCCAAAACAGCCCAAATCAATGTTGTTGCATGGTAAAATAAAAATAAGCTATACAATCTATTAAATAACTCATGCAGGCGATGTGCTATGTATAGGACGAATCAGCGTGACGTCACTGCCACCCAAAAATGCATTGTTGTTTACCAAAATGCTGCTCGGCTGATCCCTCGTATTGTGTAGGCCAGTGATTCACAAACGGTGGGTCATGGAGGTACTGCAGGTGGCAGGAGAAAAAATAAATAAATAAATTGGCAGACCTTTTTGGACGAATACAAACTACCGAATGGACCA
This sequence comes from Poromitra crassiceps, assembly GCF_964638095.1. Taxonomy (NCBI): domain Eukaryota; kingdom Metazoa; phylum Chordata; class Actinopteri; order Beryciformes; family Melamphaidae; genus Poromitra; species Poromitra crassiceps. Next base: position 86,806,928 of record NC_139625.1, on the reverse strand, counting down.
TACTTGACTAGAAAGCATGAATGATACACTAATAACAAACTAGGTTAGAGCACCCAAATCAGTGTTTTTATTTTAGTATGCACCCTGTAACTTGGCACTAATGGCGTTAGCATACTGCATCCACATACATGAAACGGTTAGCATTTGAGCTAACGCATTGTAACAGCAACATTACTAATATGATTTGGGTGATGCACCAGTATAACTACAACTTCTACTACAAAATCAATGAAGGGAAACTATAGACCAAATCACCGTGACGTCACCATGTAAACAAATTTACTTCCGGGTACCACTTGGGGAAGGCGGCAGGTTTAAATGTGCGTGTTGTCATATAAATGCTGTCAAACCCTCTCGTTGTTTTCGGCCGACTACTTTCAATTTAAATGGTTAAACGGTTTGTAAACATGCTTGTCCGACGTATCTAGCCTTTCTTCTGTGTTTGTTTTATGTAGTGTTAGCTAGCTAATAACGTTTGTTTGTCTGTCAAACTCGCTGTTTTTTTGCAGACTTGTTAACGTTACAGACAGAGCTACCGACGCCACGTTAATTTAATTTAGCTTCAAGTCTACTCTGGTCTGGTCCAACAGGTAAATTAGCTAGTCTGGTCTCCACTAACGTTAGTGAAAGTGTTGTTATGAATGATATTAAACAACAACACAACACAACACGGACGAACCATTTTTGTCTTCTTTGTCTGTTTTTGTCTTCAACACGTCAGTTTGTGCCGTCCACCGCCATTATAATGTGTGGACCCAGGGGTACCCGACTACCCGGAAGTAAATGTAAACATCCCCGCAGATTTGGTCTATACTGAAGTTCAGTGTGTTGTCTTGTTTTTTTTTTGATTGATTGAGTTCTTTATTGATAATGAATACACAGTATATACAATATACATATATACATACACAGGCCACCATTATCAAAAGGATAAAAACGCAATAAAGCTGACAGCTTATTTCCATTGCGGTCCTCTGTTTTCTTCTTCGCTGGTACAAGCATTTTTCTACTGAAATAGTAGGCATTCTGACGTTAACTTGAGCAATACTGTCACCTAGTGGCCGCTTTCCAAATCGGTGCATAAATCAACATAAATCAATAGTAAATGCTACACAAATGATAAATGCATTTTAAATATTGTAAGCAAATGTGCACTGTTTTAAGCTCAAACAAGCCTACATAAACAAATACAACAACTGCAGCATGCAAGCTTTCAAACTGTCAGGCTAATTTCAATTCAAACGGTAGCTAAAAGCAAAGAAAATTGCAGTGCATTGTTTGGAGAGTGGTAGGAAGTGAAATACGAACGCATTTTCTTTTCAAAATCCAAGCCAAATCCCTTTTTTTTTTAAATATATATTTTCCCCCTGATTTTTTATCCCATTTTTATCCCCCTTTTAGTGCTTATTTAATTTATTTATCCTGGTTGCTACTCCACCCTCTGCCGATCTGGGGAGAGCCGAAACTGGCTCCATGCTTCCTCCGAGACATGGGCAGTTAGCCAGCCGCTTCTTTTCACCTGACAGGGGAAGCTTCACCGGTAGGACATAGCACGTGGGAGGATCACGCTATTCCAACCAGTTCGCCTCTCTCCGAACAGGCGCCCTTAACGACCAGAGGAGGAACCACATTAGCAACCAGGATATTGCATGTTTTGGTGAAGGGGTTCCTATATGAATGTTTTAAATGTCTTTTTCTTGCATGTCCAGCACTTTGAGCTGCATTTCATGTATGAAAGGTTCTATACAAATAAAGCTTATTATTATTATTATTATGAAGGAAACCCCCGGGAGGCACGGGGAGAACATGTAAACTCCACACAGAAAGGCCCTTTTGACGACCCCACCCGGGCAGTGGGCACTCGAGGACATGCGGACGGGCACGCACTCCTTCAGCGTTCACAGCATCCCAGGTGGGAATCGAACCCAGGACCTTCGAGCTGTGAGGCGACAGCGCTTACTACTGCACCACCGTACCCCCCCCCCCAAATCCCACTTTAACACCTGTGCAGGCAAATATTCCGGATGATTAACTCATTGAGTGCCAATGACGACAATCGTCGTCAATTCAAATACTAACGTAGAGTGCCAATGACGACGATTGTCGTCAATTGCGTTTTTTGACGGTGGGACGTGGATCAAAGCCTGATCCATCTCCTGTGAAAGTATGGTGGATGTTGAATGTGTAAAAGCTATTTTACGGGCCCATTAGGTGACGACAGTGCTCTCCAGATTAGAGAAAGTCGAGGAAAAAACAGAAGAAGTCATGGGGAAACGGAAATCGCATCGGTATGCATCGATATGCATGAAGCATAACGTTAGCTGTGCCTGCAGCAGCCAATCTGCTGCCACAATTGAGCCCCTCCGTGTCCGCTGCGATAGCCCATCCGCATGATTAGTTGTGGAGTTGTTATTATTCTCAACTGGAAGCGATGGGAGCGGGTGACAAATACACACGGAACGCTGTAAAAAAGCTGGATGTAGCGCACTTTTCAGTGCAGAGCAAAGGCAGCAGAGAGCCACCAGAGACACACCCACGGAGGAGGGGTTTGCAGTTGGTGGGGGGTGGGGCACGCAGGGCAGCATGCAACACCGACCCAGACAGACCCAGACAGCAGGCTCGATGGACAGATTGGCAAGCTAGAATATCTGATGCCCACCAGCAGTAAATCAAGACCAGCAAGAAAGTGTAGGGTCTGCGCACGCAGGGGCCAGCGCTGCTGGTTGCAGCTAAAAAATATTATTTTGACAAACAAAATTCCTTTGTTTTCACTGTTTTATTGAAGGAAATTATTTTTGGGGTGTCACTACATCAGAAAATATTAGCTTCAGAGTCAGTCATGTGCTTGAAATGCTTCATTTCACAAAAGGCTAATTATCTCAGCTATCTCAACTAAAGAACGGAAAATGATATCAATAAACTTCTTTTTGCTGATGATAGAAGAGAGTCTCATCGTTCTTTGGGCGTGTTCGGTGTTTACATAGTAATATCACACAATATTCTGTGGGCCTCGAGAAATCACTGAAAACGCTCTGAAACTCTGGCACTGGGAGCGTCCGTTCTCCAAAAGTGGCTGGCACTCAATGAGTTAAGTGAGAGGAAATGTTGGCAATCTGGCTTTTGTACCGGTAGTTGATTGAGCGATTTCATGCAAAACTAAACGCTGCGTTTCAGTTTTATGACATACTGCGACGACATGTAAAGTGATCTTTTAAATGGAGGAAAAATCACGTGTACTTCATGGCACAATTCAATGTGGATATCTTTCGCCGTTCACCACCACTCATATTGTTTTCGACGCTGGTGCATGTGCTGAAGCAGGAAGTAGTTATTTGGCTCTCTGTTATTGAGTTTTCAGCAAAAGCATTTCAACACAGAAGCCTTGGACATATTGAGCTGCTTTGAAAGGCAGAGTCTGAAATGTTTGAGCCAGAGACTGTGTACAAAACCACAAGTTCAACAGTGTGTTACCATTGATTTCCACATTGCTGAAAGTTCACTGTCTGCCATGAATTTGCCATCACTGCGTAGTCAGTGGAAATGCACCCCTACAATGCACTGTAGATGTGAGGTGTGTGTTCATCATAGCCAAGTAAGCTAGAGCACAGTTTGGAATAGTTTTCACACTGTGTCATATTCTATAGGATAAGGCTTAGATCAAAGTTATTTGTAGCGACATGTTACCCAATCAGGGTCCTATTGGGCAGCTGGGAAAAGTACTGTCACACACACACTCCCTCCCTGGTGGGCTGGATTTTACTCTTTTTTTTTTTTTTTTTTTTTACTGCCATTGTGCACAAGACCCAAGAAATGAATGCAGATGCCAGCCTGAAACTCTGTTCTGTTTGGGCTTTGGACTAGAGTGACAACTGCTATGGAGTGTCACTGAGCAGCTGTCGTGTGTGTGTGTGTGTGTGTGTGTGTGTGTGTGTGTGTGTGTGTGTGTGTGTGTGTGTGTGTGTGTGTGTGTGTGTGTGTGTGTGTGTGTGTGTGTGTGTGTGTGTGTGTGTGTGTGTGTGTGTGGTGGTTGTAGGGAGAGTGAGAGGGACAAGCCTTTCTGTTGGACAGAATAAGACACACCCCCCCACACACACAAACTACCAAAAATGGCCGCGCGGGGGGGGGGGGGGGGTAGTAGAGGGAAGAGGGATCCACATTAGTCCAGCTAAGACCAGTAGGAAGTGACACTATATGTCACTTAAAGTGTATGTTGAGTGAGGCTATAGCCCTCTCTCTGTCATATGGAATCCACTCAAGGACAAAGTATTTGTCAAGAATATCCAAAAAAAAATCCTGGACAAGAAGACCATGAGGCTTTTAGCTACGTCTTTAATTCAATGTCTCTATGATTACACCTGTATATTACACCTGTAATATAATGTATATTGCCATGTTAAAGCAGAATTCTGTTTTTTTACAACCTGGATTTACAACCTTATTTCCAGCTTTAAATATGATTTTTAAGTCACCCTGCCAAGTTCGGTTTGATATTTGCTGAAATGATCATTTGTTTTGAACTGCGACCTGAAAACGGGGCATGTGAAATGCTTGTATTTATGTCCTGTAAATAGCTTATTTTCTGACACGCAGCGGCTCATATGCTTATTATATCATAGAGACAACGAGAAAATGTGCGATCTATTGCTGCTGGCCACCTACTCTGTTTGCTGTACGTCACATTGGTAGATGACAGCTCCCACCATATCCCCCGCTGCTGCTTGTAATCCATATGACGTTCTTTCATATGGGTGGCCATGGAATGAAAATGAATCGTCTATATTCTCCTTACCATGCTAAGCTACATAACGGCCAACGCTACATAGTAGTCGACCCTGCAAGTCACCCGGATGTGCTTGACACGACCCTTTGACGTCAAGTGTTGTGTCAAGCACATGTGGGTCGTGATTTGCTTGAGAGCCTAAACCCCCACCCTCCTGGCCCCGCCCCCTACCCTCCCACCCCCTGCCCCCGCCCCCCACCCCCTGGCCCTGCCCCCCACCCCCTGGCCCTGCCCCCCACCCTCCCACCCCCTGGCCCCTTTCAAGTCTGCCATTACTGTTTGAATGGGAATGTATGTTTCATTATGACTGTAGTTTCTACCAGCATGCTGCCTTTTCATTGTTTTTGTTGCTGTTGTTGTTGATATTGTGGTGTGTATTTTTCTGTTTGTTGCTGTGTCTTGTGCTCTTTTTGTTTTAAATAAAAAAGAACAAATATTAATCACAAAAAATGTACTTTATTGCACAAGGAATAGACTTGTATTTTATTTTTTATTTTTTTGCTTGGAGAGTAATACCAACTTTACCCATCCAGTTCAATGTTGATGTCAAAAACCTAGAAGTACTATAGTATTAAAGGCAAACACTACTAGGGATGCACGATAATTATCGGACCGATAAATTATCGGCCGATATGGCCATTTTGCGTTATTTATTATTCCGATAATGGCCTTTTTCCGATAAATTATCAGCCGATAATAATCACGCTTTATTTTTTGCCTCGGAAGCGGAGCTTTTGTTGTCGCACATTCGTAACATCACTTATTTTTATTTTATTTTATTCGTTTATTTGGATGGGACAGTGCAAAATTAATGAACACAGAAACCACAGAACAGATAATAAAACCTGGAACATAGTAAAAGTGTAAAAATTGCCGGATTTAGCACAAGGCTAATTTCCATCCGTTGTCCCACAGCTGCGACGCAAACATGGCTGCTGCCAGTGTGTAGTGTGTTGCTGTTTTTCAGTTTCAGAATGATCAGAAAGCTACTGTAATTTGCAATCCATGTCCCACACAGGTTCCGAGAGGAGAGGAAACCTCTAAGCTGGCATTACGTTAAACCAAAGCTGGCGATGATGCAGCAAATATGTTTGTTGTTTTTGTTTGCGAGTTTTGTTAGCATTAGCTCGTAGCGCGGCCTACCCTGCAGGCTCGTCCACTTTGCAGACAAACTGCTTGTGACATTTACAGTCTGTGGCTTGTGAAAAAACAGCCCCGCAAAAGCACTTCATACACAGAGCTGGCGTAAACTTATAGAAACTAATGGAAACCCCTTTACCCGAAATGAAACATCCAGGGATTGTGTATTTAACTCCAAAAAAAACACTCGCTAACGTTAAGCTAACCGCGCTAGTTAGCGTTAGCTGCTGGACAGAGCCATCTAACAGGGCCAATAATGAAAACAAAGGCGCAGTCGCGCACATTAGGCTACATAAAAAGCATCAGTCATTCAACATCACAGTGTCTTTTCTTTAATCTGGTGGCAGCATTTTTCAGTCAAAAGTGAAACGACACAGATGGTTTATAGTGCCTGCCCCATTCATTGGGCCCAGGCAACAATTCACTGAGAACTGGAACCAATGCAAAATTTGAACAGATCAGTAACATGACAATAAGAGTCTAAATTATTATGCCTTTTGTCATTGTGTTTTATCTGCAGACTAAGCAGCTTGGCTTTCCGTTCTATAAAAGCCTTTATTTTTGTATTGACTATAATTGAGTGACACACTTTATTAAAACTAAATCATATTATATCAGAAGTTTTCTTTGTTTTGCGTTCACAGTGATGTCAGTTAGATTTGGTTAGGTCAGAGCTATGCTCACTACATCCATCTACCCTAACGCTTTTTTAACCCCAGGTGTGCATAAAATACAGGTAAAAAAAAGAAAATCTATTTTTATTATAAGAATATATTTATCGGTAATCGTATCGGCTCTAAAAATCCATATGGTGCATCCCTAAACACTACCCTGTCTCCTCTCTGCCCAGCTCTCCATCCACCACCATGGGAAAGAAGAGTCGAGTGAAGACTCAGAAGTCGGGCTTCGGAGCCAGCGCTGTGGTTTCCCCCAAGGAGATGATGAACCTCATCTCTGAACTGCTGCAGAGTAGGTCCTCCTCCACCAGCCCCACCAGTACACTAACCTTACACACTCTGAACTGCTGCAGAGTAGGTCCTCCTCCACCAGCCCCACCAGTACACTAACCTTACACACTCTGAACTGCTGCAGAGTAGGTCCTCCTCCACCAGCCCCACCAGTACACTAACCTTACACACTCTGAACTGCTGCAGAGTAGGTCCTCCTCCACCAGCCCCACCAGTACACTAACCTTACACACTCTGAACTGCTGCAGAGTAGGTCCTCCTCCACCAGCCCCACCAGTACACTAACCTTACACACTCTGAACTGCTGCAGAGTAGGTCCTCCTCCACCAGCCCCACCAGTACACTAACCTTACACACTCTGAACTGCTGCAGAGTAGGTCCTCCTCCACCAGCCCCACCAGTACACTAACCTTACACACTCTGAACTGCTGCAGAGTAGGTCCTCCTCCACCAGCCCCACCAGTACACTAACCTTACACACTCTGAACTGCTGCAGAGTAGGTCCTCCTCCACCAGCCCCACCAGTACAATAACCTTACACACTCTGAACTGCTGCAGAGTAGGTCCTCCTCCACCAGCCCCACCAGTACACTAACCTTACACACTCTGAACTGCTGCAGAGTAGGTCCTCCTCCACCAGCCCCACCAGTACACTAACCTTACACACTCTGAACTGCTGCAGAGTAGGTCCTCCTCCACCAGCCCCACCAGTACACTAACCTTACACACTCTGAACTGCTGCAGAGTAGGTCCTCCTCCACCAGCCCCACCAGTACACTAACCTTACACACTCTGAACTGCTGCAGAGTAGGTCCTCCTCCACCAGCCCCACCAGTACACTAACCTTACACACTCTGAACTGCTGCAGAGTAGGTCCTCCTCCACCAGCCCCACCAGTACACTAACCTTACATACTCTGAACTGCTGCAGAGTAGGTCCTCCTCCACCAGCCCCACCAGTACACTAACCTTACACACTCTGAACTGCTGCAGAGTAGGTCCTCCTCCACCAGCCCCACCAGTACACTAACCTTACACACTCTGAACTGCTGCAGAGTAGGTCCTCCTCCACCAGCCCCACCAGTACACTAACCTTACACACTCTGAACTGCTGCAGAGTAGGTCCTCCTCCACCAGCCCCACCAGTACACTAACCTTACACACTCTGAACTGCTGCAGAGTAGGTCCTCCTCCACCAGCCCCACCAATACACTAACCTTACACACTCTGAACTGCTGCAGAGTAGGTCCTCCTCCACCAGCCCCACCAGTACACTAACCTTACACACTCTGAGTCTGAACTGCTGCAGAGTAGGTCCTCCTCCACCAGCCCCACCAGTACACTAACCTTACACACTCTGAACTGCTGCAGAGTAGGTCCTCCTCCACCAGCCCCACCAGTACACTAACCTTACACACTCTGAACTGCTGCAGAGTAGGTCCTCCTCCACCAGCCCCACCAGTACACTAACCTTATACACTCTGAACTGCTGCACAGTAGGTCCTCCTCCACCAGCCCCACCAGTACACTAACCTTATACACTCTGAACTGCTGCACAGTATGTCCAGAGTAGCATGCCTTTTACCTATTTAATGATCAGACTTTACACAGATTTGGGTTTGGTGTTAAATTACTCTTAAGTTAAGGTGTCATTGTCAAGTTAAGGAGGGCTTGCTGTATGGTTAAGTAAAGGGGTTGTGGTGAAGTTATGGTTATTTGTTGAAGTTAAGCTGTGTTTCGGTAGAATGCAGCAGTGCAGCGCCTTCTGCTGGGAAGGAGTGGGAGGAGTACGTCCAGATCCGAGGCTTGGTCGAGAAGATCCGCAAGAAACAGAAGGGTAATGCGCACGCGCGCACACACACACACACACACACACACACACACACACACACACACACACACACACACACACACACACACACACACACACACACACACACACACACACACACAGAGAGGTCACTTTTGGGCTATGCATTCCCTGGAGACTTACGCTAACCCTAACCATAAGCACTACTTGCCTAAACCTAACCTTAATGAATGCATGAAGGAATTCATATTTTATTTTCGTGTCATGTCACTTTGTGGCCCATCTCATATGGCATCTCAAGATACACAAAAACACTACGTGGGTACTAGTGCTCGGACCGATGTGAAAGCCTGCGCGACACCGGTGGAGAAACGGGGAACACACATCACACATCTCTCTCCCACCGGACACCCAGCAGCCTCCCATCCCCCGAGCATTTCCCCACTAACATTAACATTAACCCGACCCAACCTTAACCACTGACCTTCAAATCAGCTTTTTACCAACTGGGGACATGGCTTTGGTCCCCTATTGCACCCACTGTCCCCAATCACCTGGTCCCCAATTTTGACCGAAACACACACACACACACACACACACACACACACACACACACACACACACACACACACACACACACACACATTGTGGTTCACTAATATATCATAATATCATATGGGATCATTGGATTGGTTTAATGGTGAATTAAGAAGGTGCAGTGTCAAAGTAAAACCTGAATATCTTGTGTGTGTGTGTTTGTGTGTGTGCGTGCGTGCTCAGGTATGTCAGTAGTGTTTGATGGGGGCAGGGAGGACTACTTCACAGACCTGATGTCCTGGGCTCGGGACAGCGGGGCTTCCTGCGATGGCTTCACAGTGGCCGACTTTGGCAACGAAGGCTACGGCCTGCGGGCCACCAAGGACATCAAGGTGAGCAGGGTTTCCACGACCAGTCCTTGAAATAATCGTAAAGTTTGTGAATTTGAGGGGCGGTGGCGGGATCAAGGCCTTGAACGTTTTTGGAAGTTGACATGAATAGAAATCGGTCATTGAAAGAGCTTGAATTTATAATATATTTTGTGCAAGAATAGAAATTGAAATACTTTTGAAAAATGTTAAGTGGTGCAACCACTTCTATAGGCAGTATAAACAATCTAAATTTCCCCCAGCTTACTTCCTGTTGCAGTGTTTGCTAGTACAGTAACTGACCGGACATACTGTAAGCTAGGTTCCAAACTGTTCCCTCGGGTGTGTCCGTGTGAAGCATGAGATGTCGTCCGTTCATAGCCTAAGCCCCTCCCTCCGGGTCCACAAGAAGCGAGCAAGAGCGTAACAAATGAAACGACTTGAATTCACTTGGAACACGTGTAACGTTACTCACACTGTGTTGAAAATTAGGAAAGAAGTGTACCAAGTTTTATGTTCATACGCGGCCTCAAACAGGTCCGCAGACTGGGTGTGTTTGTTTGTGTCCCTGGCGCATGTCGGTGTGAATTCCCCATGTTAAAAACTGTTGTTTGGCACGAAGGACAGCCAGAAAACTAGAGACTAATAGGATCAATCAAAATTCCACATGATCACGAAATGATTCCTTGACGATCAATTATCGATTTTCAATTATTGATGCCCATCCCTAGTCTTAATCACCATTTGATGAGGACGTGTTACATTTTGTAGCTGATTGTGTTAAATGGCCATATCGTCTCATATCGATCGCAGACCCCTGAATTGAATCAAAATCATATCGTGGAAGACTTTGTGATATTGGCAAATATTGTATCGTTCAAAGAATCTATATAATATCATGTCATGATGAAACTTGCGTTGAGGTCTTAAAAAAATATCTAGAAAATTTAATTTTACTTCAGGATTCCTGCATATACCATGTGTACTTGTCGCTCAATGGCTAAGGTAGTGGCATATTGAGTTGCTTACGTACTTACTGTATAGTGTGTTGTCTATACTGGAGATAATAATAATGATAAAAAGTATAAATAGATATAAATATAAATTTGATCGTTAGTGCCTCCCTTTTAGACGGCGACGGCGAATTCGCGCTTAGGAAACAACACATTTTGGAACCACCCTCCAGAGTGAAATTGTTTGAGACGCTTCCCGCTGATCGTTCCATGTAATCGCTTGAAGATGGCACATTTCAGAAACTCTGACGTGGCTGCACACGCGACACACGCGATTATGCCATAGCCGTGTGCGAGTTGGCAACCATTTTCAAAATAAAACGTCAGTATGAATGAAGTTTGGCAACATTCAGAATTAAGCTACACTGCGGCCAACTTCAGTTACATGTTCATAACGTTACTGCTGCAAGGAGCCGATGGCTGTACCCGGTTTGCATTTAACGTTAGTTACAAAAGCACGTCGACAGTGTTTTCTCACTGCCAGTAGCCTACAGTAGGGTTTGACACATAGCACACTCAGCGCTCCCGGTCCTCGCTGCTCGTTAAAGATTTCCAATAGGCGTTATTCTGATAAACTGGTCACATATATGTTATATATATATATATGCATGGAGAGACAGCTGACAGGAGGGAACAGACCCCACCGGGACAGGCATGGGTTAGCTTCCCATGGCTGTAGTTTCCCAGGCTTTTCAGCACGTTGGAAACACCCGCTTTAGCTACGAAAAGTAAATATAAGAGAATACCCCCGGAGTCTGCGAGAGTGGGGGCGGAAGAGGACTCATCGGCTGATATCGCGGTAATAGACTTTGGACCGGAAACGACTATGAGCAACACGAGCACAGTGCAAGAGAGCACCACAGGAATCGCAGCGGCGGGCCACAAGCTTCGGTGTTTGAGGGAGAATGGTGTCATGGAGGAGTCTGACTCGGGCACGGAGGCTGTTGCCCACAGGCTTCCGTGTTGGAGGGAGGAGGGACAGAGGCCTCGCGTTGACTACACCCTTCTGACTGTCATACATCTGCGAAGGCAAGGTCAAATCAGTCGAGTGAAGCACAGCAACGGGATGTAATCCAAAGTTTGCAGTGCATCAATACCACTGTCATGGAGGAGTTGGAGTTGGCACGGAAGCTGTTGCCCGGTGCTGCTGATAAACTGTGGGAGACGACACAGAGGGGAGGGTTGAAAGCAGAGGAGGGCACACCTGGGACGCCAGGTGTTGCCGACGAGCCCTCTAGAGGTGTAGTGGTTTTGTCGTCGAAACGCCGGTGAAGGGGGGTTACCACCTGATGACTCCAATGACTCTTTTAACCCTCGCCCCTCTGTGTCAAATTCCATCATTAGCCACTTCAGTGTTGCAGATACCATCAAAAGACTCTCTAGTAAGTGCTTGCACAAGGGATATTTACATCTTATTATCCTGTGTTTTTTGAATCTTACATTCTCACCCGACAAATATTAAAACTTTAATCCATTGATACCGGATGCAGCATTTGCGTGTATATCCCTTTAACACCGACGGCAACGGGCGTGTCCTTTTACCTTTCATCCCGGCTGCAACACAGACGCGTAGTACGTGTATATCGTTGTTTCAAGACATGTGACCGATGAAATGCATCATGATTTGCTGAAATAGACGTGGCGGAGGTGAAATGCATTGTGGGTTTTGTAGTTTTTTTTTTTTTTTTTTGCCTCGACCGTGTGGACAGTTTTCCAAAGCTCGAACTACACAGCAAATCAAGGAAGCGCCGGTCCAGCAAGACTTCCCAATACAACTTTAGTTGTATTAGAGGATGAAATTAATGCTGCTGACCTAATTTCAGATTTATTTATCTCATGTTCCAATCTGCAATAGCCTCAAGGTTTTACTGCACGTTCTTCTGCTGCACGGTGGCAATTCTGCATGGCCGCGTTTCAGACAGTAAGCTAAGTGAATGCTAACGCTAAGTGATGAACTGAACGGAGTATGACTTACTTTGAGGACGAAGACATCAATGAATAAGAAGATTCCACACCCAGATTATGATGTGACTGTTGACACGCTAGCCAAGGCTCATTGGGTGAGTGACTTTTGGCGAATTTGCCGTATTTCAAGACGACTGCAAAACGGAGGTCGCTAACGTTACTTTTGCTGCAGTAATAGACTACTTGCACAACTCCACTACTTCCTGAAATGAGTAGGGCATACTGGTTTCCTGTCCTACACTATTGGATGAACTGATTAATGTCAGGTGTGACTGACTGCTGCAGTCACAACCACAGTGATCAGGCACACCTGACATTAATCAGTTCATCCAATAGTGTAGGACAGGAAACCAAGATGCCCTACTCATTTCAGGAAGTAGTGGAGTTGTGCAAGTTGTCTATTGTCAAGGGTTCAACAAAACCTATTTCTTCAGCTTCTATAGTATCTATCAACATCAAATAAAAAGCATTTGTGAGCTTAAACCCGTGGCTTTTTATTTGGAAGGGTTACATTTGCCGTAATCTTCATTAACATTTCTTAAAATGCGTTAGAATCTTTTTATTTTTATTTTTTGGGGTTAAAGATAAAAAAATAAAAGAATAACATTAGGGCAAATATAATACGAAAAGCCAAAGGGTTAAGCAATCAAATGCTTTTTATTTTATGTTTCTATGTGCTACAGAGCCTGAGATATAAAGGTTTTAGTGAACGCCGACCGCTCTGGCAACTTCTCCCAAAACGTCAGGTTTACAGGGGGTGTTTACAAACGTGCAGTAGGTTTAGAGTGCCACTCTAGAGAACGCGCGCAGGTATCAATGGGTTAAAACATTTTTTTTTTTTTTTTTTTTTGCTTGAAAAAAGCTTTTTGGGAAGTCTAAATGACTGCGGAAGGCGGACTCTACTTCCGTGTTTAAAAACCGGAAAGACGATTACGAAATTATGTCATGCAGAAGCGTCCTTGTATGGGCAAAGAATAAGGTGATCACACTGCCACCTAGCGACCTGGCATGTACATTACGGCGTTTTAAAAATTCAACAGCGCTCATGTAAACAGGGAGAAGGTGTGAGGGAGAAGGTGTGAAGGAAAAGGTGTGAAGGAAACGCTATTGTGTCGTTTCTTCCAGAAACTGTCCTCGTGTAAAGGGCCCCTTAGGTAGTTAGTTACTAGTTTTGGGTCCTCGAATTGCCGCCTGGAAGGTCCTTGAAAAGTCCTTGAATTTGATGTTGAAGAAGGTGTGGGGACCTTGAGGGGTCATTAGTCCTGGACTTTTTCTAAGGATTTAAGTCCAGTTCATCTCTCCCCATGAGATTCCTGTGTGCTGAACATGCTGAAACGTTTTCTAAATGAATGCAAGTCTGTAAGCAGTGTACTGATGTAATGACGCTTACATTCCTGTGTGTGTGTGTGTGTGTGTGTGTGTGTGTGTGTGTGTGTGTGTGTCTGTGTGTCTGTGTGTCTGTGTCTGTAGGCAGAAGAGCTGTTCCTATGGATTCCCAGAAAGATGCTGATGACGGTGGAGTCAGCCCAGAACTCTGTACTTGGTGAGGACTTTAAGATAGGAGACATCAAAGAAGAGTACAATCTAAATAAGAATAGAGAGGCAAAGTGGAACGTCACTTCCTGCTTCAGCACTGTACCAGAGATTTTCATCCGCCATTTATTTTCCCATAGACATTTCGTAAAAAGCTTATAAAATAGTTGTGCTTCGTCGAACCAAACGGTTCAGCTAACGCTACAATCGGGAGAGACCATAGAACATTTCACTCGGACCAAAACTTTAAAAAACAACATCGAAAAAATATTTTCTTTAAACCCGCATTTTTTTTAACGTTTTAGTCCCAGTGAAATGTTATGCGATCTCTCCTGTTTCTAAATATAGCTGTACCGTTTGGTTTGAACCAGTAAAACTATTTTTACGATTTAAAGTTTTTTATTATTTTCACAACATTCATCAGTATTAGACATAGTCCCTCGTAAAACTATTTTTATACGCATTTAAAAAAATCTCTGGTACAGTGTTGAAGCAGGAAGTAGGTGGTCACTTTGCCTCTCTATAGACCAAAAATTGAAAGTCAAAATCAATGAGTCAAAACTAATTCCAGGAATGTGCTTGTAAGAGATATTATGCATGGGATCCCATGAGAAACCAGCCAGGCGGGTCACCTGTCACCCCTAACCTCATCGAGGCTAGAAATGGATTCCAGACAGCCCAAAACTTTTTTAAGTGAGTTGGTCCTCAGGATCCTAAGTCTCTCCATCCGTATAACAGAAGTCATGTCCGTCAACCACAATTGAAAAGAAGCTGAAGTGGGGGACTTCCATTCCTTCAGATTATTATTTTGTTTGCAACAGTTGTCCCCTGTGTTAGAGACTGTTGCACAGCTGTAGGGAAGTTCAGAGAGGACTCCGAGCAGCCGAAGATGGCGAGTTCTGCCTCCGGCTGGAGGGTTATTTTGTAGGCCTTAGAGCAGTGGTTCTCAAAGTAGGGTCCGGGGACCCCCAGGGGTCTTGGAGGCGGTTCCAGGGGGTCCCCAGCAAAAGGGAGAATAATTTATTTTCAATTTATTCCATCCATAAGTAACATAATGACAGAATGTAATATGACTATTCATGGGTTTCATACACTTTCAGTAGTAAAACATCTAAAAGCAAAAATCTTATCAGATGGGGGACCCTGGGACAAAACCTCCATGGATGGGAGTTCGTGGTCTAATTTGTGTCAGTTTAGGGGTCCTTGACGTGAAAAAGTTTGAGAACCACTGCCTTAGAGTACCAATCAAATATTTTGGCCCAGAATCCCATCAGTGAAGGGCAGAACCAGAAGGCATGAGATAGTGTTTCCCTCTGACACTTGACACCTGTGACACCTGTCACAACTTTATGATCCCAGTCTGGCAAAATGATGACGCAACGAGTGAGCTGTCATCAATTGAAGCAATCAAAGATGCAGGATTTGTTAAATTATTTCAGTGAGTGTATCAGTACTTTCTGAACATTTTCAGCACATTTTAACAATACCGTGGTATACTGATAGCCATTTTTAACTCTCACTCAGAACCTCTTAGGGTGTTTTCACATACAGTCCTCTTTAAATGAACCAAACTCAGTTATCTTAAAGTGGACCAAAAAGGGACTTTTTACATTCACGTTGGGAGTTTATTTGAAAGAGGACTCAGTTCTCTTTCTGGTCCACTTCAGCTCTTTTGGGGCCTCAGTCCTCTTTCTGTTCACACTAATGTAGTTCCACTGGAGCTCAGACCTTTACTGTTTTGGATTATGAGTAGTTTTCACTTGGAACAAGATGGCTGTTCTTATACTTGTCTTGTACTATATTGTATTGAATAAAAGAAACGCACATCTTTCAAAACCTTGTAACTTGTAAAATACCTTATTGCTACATAAAATGTAAACCAACATAGGTATGTTAAGTTCTGTTACCAATACAGAGTTGCATTAGACCGATCAGTAGACACCAGAGATGGGAACTTGAGACTTGGTGACTGTGACTCGAGTCGACTCGAGTCCCTGTTTTGATGACTTGCGACTTGACCAAAAGAAAAACAAGAAACGGGAGGGAAATCCAGGTACTCCAATGGAAAAATCACACCGAGGAAGACTATCAATGAATTAAAAAGCCTTTATTTTAGTGGCTCATAGAATACAAAACATGCCACCAAATTTTGACCCATCGGTCTTCATGAGAGCTAAAAATTCCTCTTCTTAAAAAAATAAATGACTTGACTTACAGTACTTGCACTTGGAAGTTAAATACTCGAGACCTGACTTGAGACGGGATGACTTGTTTTTGTGTTTGTCAGTTTACATTTTAAATATGAACAAATGTAATGGAATGTGTTTGACTGTTTAACAGTGTTTGAGAGGACATATTTTTTGATTGAGAAGAGATAAATAATATATTATATCATCATTTCTCTTTTTGTTCTCCTTACTTATTGTTGCCGACTCATCATTGGGTCATGGGCCATTGAAAAGCGCTTTATAAGTTACATTAATAATAATTATATAGATATCATAATTATTCTAGATAAATACTGTATGTTTACGTCATTTGTTTTTGTTTGATTACTTTGTAGTCTGGCTGTCAGTATTTCACTACATATTTAAAACGGATGTGGAGGAAGTATTAGTTTGATTGAGAAGAAATAAATGAGCTTAAGTTATTTGTTTGATTACGTTGTTGTGGTTATTATGTTAAGTTAAATCTGTCTATATAGTGACTGTTTTATAAAAGCAATAAGCCCCGTGAGGCGTGCCTTAAACACCTCTTAGGAGCCGAACACACCATCTGAGATGCCTATGGTGTGACCCCCTGAACCAAGTGTTAGTCATTAGGGGTGCACCGATCGATCGGCAAGCAATCTGTATCGGCCGATTTTGACCTCAAATATGCAATCGGCTGATTGCCGATATTTCTATATATATATATATATATATATATATATATATATATATATATATATATATAATTTTTTAATAAAAACGTTTCCAAACTTTTTTTGAGGAGTTTATATCTCGGTTATCGGTGATCGGTCGATGATCGGTTGGGCAGATATTTCCCATAGGCGATCGGTGATCGGTGGCAAAAAACGTGATCGGTGCACCCCTATTAGTAGGGGTGTCAAAAATAATCGATTATAAGATGCATCGCGATGCGGACGTGCACGATTCTGCATCGATTAACAAATATCAAAAATCTTTTTTTTTTTTTTTAAGTCAAGTCAAGTCAAATTTTATTTATATAGCACCTTTCATACACAAAGGCAATTCAAGGTGCTTTACAAAAAAATAATCGAAAAAACAAGCAGCAAAGCAATGCACATATAAAAAACACATAAAAAACACAGCCGACAGTTTTAGTTAAAATATATACTCAAATTAACAAACATGAAACATTATTTCTGTTTTAAATAAGTTACAAGGCATTCTTCAGTATTATTATTACATGCACAGTCCATTTGTTGGAAATGTACAGGAATCTTTTTTTTAAATTACAGGCCGAGAGAGGCAGTAGTTTAGTAGCAGTTAAAAGCAAGAGTAAACATAAAGGTCTTTAGCTTGGATTTAAAAATATGCAGAGTAGGGGCAGATCTAATGTGTTCAGGGAGTTGATTTATAATCAAATAAAATAGAATGTAAGTACATGCAGTTGTTTATTTTAATTATGGATCATAATACAATGCTATTCCAAATGCACTTTTATTTTAAAAGTAGCCACACAGTGAGAAAAAAGAAAGTGAGAAAAAATAAATCATGTATTGCGGAAAAAGTGATGCATCGATTTAATCGAATCGAATCGTTGACAGATGAATCGTAATCGAATCGAATCGTGAGGCCAGTGAAGATTCACAGCCCTACCTATTAGTCATTGTAAAATCACTGTAAGCCATGGCCTCATGCGGCTTCATTGCTTAATTTGAAACAGATCTTATTTCCTGTCAGCTATTGTATTAGCAAACACTGCAACAGGAAGTCAGCTAGGGGCCATTTAGAATGTTGATGTTGAGTTAAAAGCGTCTATTGAAATGTGCCGTGTGGCCCTCCAGGTGCTCTGTACATATTGAAATGTGCCGTGTGGCCCTCCAGGTGCTCTGTACAGCCAGGACCGGATCATGCAGGCCATGGGTAACGTGACCCTCGCCCTGCACCTGCTGTGTGAGCGGGCGGAGCCGGCCTCGCCCTGGCTGCCCTACATCCGCTCTCTGCCTCAGGACTACGACACGCCCCTCTACTACCAGCAGGACGAGGTGCGCCACCTGCTGGGCACGCAGGCCGTGCAGGACGTGCTGAGTCAGTATAAAAACACAGCGCGCCAGTATGCCTACTTCTACAAACTGGTACAGGTGAGCAGTGTGCATCAGATTTACTATTATAGTTTTGTATTCTTCATTAGTCCCCCCCCCCCCCCCCCCATATTTAGTTTCATCCCCACCTCAGTTTAGTTTCCAGAGTGGGTTTGCTCATTTAAAAAAAATAGTTTTAATTAAGTTTTTACTGTTTAGAAATGTTTAGTTTTATTTTAGTTTTTTATTATGATATGCACAATATATTTGTCAGGGGCAAGATTGAAGAAGTTCAGAATCGGTATTACAATACAAACCCAATATTTTACAAAGGTAATTGACTCAGTCATGTAGACATCCTAGTCTCAATAAACATGCCAACAACATGCCAAATAACATCGATCGCGATCGACCAGTAGACAGCAAAGGCCGCTCTGGTAGATCCACATGCCATTTAGAAGATCCACTTAAAAGAGAGAGAGATGTGAGGTGCGCTAGTGGACAGGTGGACCCTCACCCTCCAATGTAGGAGGAATGGAACCGTGTGTGCGTGACCGGTAACTACAAGTCCGCAGCTCTCAGCGGACATGAAACACGGACAGTATCAGTCCCGAGAGAACGCGCACACGGACAGCTGCAGACACCACGGACGAGTATAGTTCTGTCTATCCTAGTTTCTGGAGTCGCGAGGACGTGTGAAGAGAGAGAGAGAGAGGGAGTGAGGGAAAGAGAGAAGCAAGTGCAGATGCCAAAAGCAGGTAACCACTGTGGGATTAGTGAGAAGTTGCGAAAAGGAGGAGAGAGCTATGAGTCCTTGAGCAGAAGTGTAAATGTACAGCAGGCAATCAGCCACTGTGACTGCACTGAAGAATATAGCAAAATCAACCCGTTTGAGAGCAGCAAATACTAAGCAAGTTTTAGGTTGGATATTGAACCAGTGAATGTTTGTTCAATATCCAACCTAAAAGTAACTGAATCCAAAATGCAGTGTCTGTTTTGGTCAGAGCCTGGACAAGAGAGAGGAACGGAGAGGGGGAGAGACCAGCAGTAATGTAAGGTACACTTTTTACAACTGAGGGGGCAGAGGCCCCACTAGCCTGTCACACACCCACATGCACATGTGAACTTTGAGAGCTACATTGACCATATACATGACATGTAATGTAGGAATAGCTCCATCTTAAATCATGCACAAGATGCTACAGCCTTTGACAGACAGTAATGTCGGCGGGGCATGTGAGGCATAGGAGAGGGTATTGGGGGGGGGGGTTGTTGGTAGAATGGACTTAAGCCATTGTTCAGCAGTAGTAAGCGCACTGTAGCCTCTTGAACTCAATTTCCCAATGTTCTCAGATTAAGCAAGGGGTTAGGGAAGCCTGCAGTACCCCACCATGACCAGGAGGGGGAGACGTTGGACTGTCTACCAGAATGTAGATTTGAAACATGAAGGATTTGGGAAAATGCAGCACATCACAGCAGTGGTGTAATAGTTGGACTGAGCGTTATAATCTATGATACAATTTTTATTTTCTCATCTATAAAAGGATATTAACCAGAACTTGTGCTTTTGACCCAATACAAGCATCACTTTTGGTTAATTAAAAAAAGTGATTTTGATGTCAGGATCAGCAGGTGCCAATGATTTAATTCAATTTGGAAAAGAGATCCCCCCCCCCTCCCCGAAGAAAATCAATTTGTGCAAAACATTTGAAAACAATCACATCAAGACTTTTCCAGACCAGTTTAAGGTGCCAGCAGTCAGCAGACGATGTCTATCAGATGTAGGCAGTGATCAGTCTGGTTTAAGGTGCCAACAGTCAGCAGACGATGTCTATCAGATGTAGGCAGTGTTCAGTCTGGTTTAAGGTGCCAGCAGTCAGCAGACGATGTCTATCAGATGTAGGCAGTGATCAGTCTGGTTTAAGGTGCCAGCAGTCAGCAGACAATGTCTATCAGATGTAGGCAGTGTTCAGTCTGGTTTAAGGTGCTAGCAGTCAGCAGACGATGTCTATCAGATGTAGGCAGTGTTCAGTCTGGTTTAAGGTGCCAGCAGTCAGCAGATGATGTCTATCAGATGTAGGCAGTGATCAGTCTGGTTTAAGGTGCCAGCAGTCAGCAGATGATGTCTATCAGATGTAGGCAGTGATCAGTCTGGTTTAAGGTGCCAGCAGTCAGCAGATGATGTCTATCAGATGTAGGCAGTGATCAGTCTGGTTTAAGGTGCCAGCAGTCAGCAGACAATGTCTATCAGATGTAGGCAGTGATCAGTCTGGTTTAAGGTGCTAGCAGTCAGCAGACAATGTCTATCAGATGTAGGCAGTGTTCAGTCTGGTTTAAGGTGCCAGCAGTCAGCAGACGATGTCTATCAGATGTAGGCAGTGATCAGTCTGGTTTAAGGTGCCATCAGTCAGCAGACGATGTCTATCAGATGTAGGCAGTGTTCAGTCTGGTTTAAGGTGCCAGCAGTCAGCAGACGATGTCTATCAGATGTAGGCAGTGATCAGTCTGGTTTAAGGTGCCATCAGTCAGCAGACGATGTCTATCAGATGTAGGCAGTGTTCAGTCTGGTTTAAGGTGCCAGCAGTCAGCAGACGATGTCTATCAGATGTAGGCAGTGTTCAGTCTGGTTTAAGGTGCCAGCAGTCAGCAGACGATGTCTATCAGATGTAGGCAGTGTTCAGTCTGGTTTAAGGTGCCAGCAGTCAGCAGACGATGTCTATCAGATGTAGGCAGTGTTCAGTCTGGTTTAAGGTGCTAGCAGTCAGCAGACGATGTCTATCAGATGTAGCCAGTGATTTGGGTCTATGATGAAATGTTGGTTAACACTCCGAAACAGCAGATAGCGGGATGCTAATCTCCAAATATGCTAATTTCCCATTATTAAACTGAAGCATGCTAAAATGACAATTCCCTTCAGCTCGACTTTGATCAGAAAACACCACAGCCATTCTCTTAGAAGTCAGACTGGTTTTTTCTGATATCAAAGAAGCAGTGGTGACAGTGGCTAGCTGTTTGTTTTAATTACATGATGGACAGGCAAGGCAAATTAATGGTTTGCATGTGTCAAGATAAGAGACATCATAATATACATTTCTGACTGGATCTTTCCTGACAGAGGGATTTTTAATGGAATGTCTCAATTAGTTTTGATTGTTTACCACTTTTAATTAGTTCCACGAGATTTATAGGAAACTTTTAATTTAAATAAAGGGTTTTCTTTTTCACATGTAAGATAAATGTTTAGCCCTTAACCATGTTTTCCTCTCTGAAATCTCATCATACTATCAGTATCATACTGTTGTTGTCAGGCCAGTAGGTGGCAGTGTTGGATTCTGAATAACCTCATTCATTGAGATGGGAGAAGAATCCCAGGGCTTTAATCAGTGAGACATTGCTATTGTTTTCAATGCATGGGGATATGGAGAGGAGAGTCCCCTGCTTTAACTGTTGTATTCTATTGCTTTTAGTGTGGAAGTCTTCTACATGCTGCTAATCTGAATACTGTCTGTTTTAGGGCTGGGCGATATGACGATATATTTCGTCTGGACGATAGAAAATGTATTTCGTCTGATATGATGCTCTATCGTTTATATCGTTGTGTTGCAAATCACACTCTTTACGGCAATATTGTCCGTCATTTGGATGACGCTTTACCCCGCTAGCCGGGCGCTCCTCGCTCATAATGAGCACATTAGTGCCCGGCGAACGTCACGCATTTCCCATCAAACACTGTGCCATTTTCACGTCTAGGTCTAAATGCCAGCTCCTACCTGAGACTCTATGAAAGTGTGAGGTTTGGGTGGGACTGTGTAAGAAGGTGTAGGAACTCAGACTCCATGAACGTGTGAGGTTTGGGTGGGACTGTAAGAAGGTGTAGGAACTCAGACTCCATGAATGTGTGAGGTTTGGGTGGGACTGTGTAAGAAGGTGTAGGAACTCAGACTCCATGAACGTGTGAGGTTTGGGTGGGACTGTGTAAGAAGGTGTAGGAACTCAGACTCCATGAAAGTGTGAGGTTTGGGTGGGACTGTAAGAAGGTGTAGGAACTCAGACTCCATGAATGTGTGAGGTTTGGGTGGGACTGTGTAAGAAGGTGTAGGAACTCAGACTCCATGAATGTGTGAGGTTTGGGTGGGACTGTGTAAGAAGGTGTAGGAACTCAAGACTCCATGAAAGTGTGAGGTTTGGGTGGGACTGTAAGAAGGTGTAGGAACTCAGACTCCATGAACGTGTGAGGTTTGGGTGGGACTGTGTAAGAAGGTGTAGGAACTCAGACTCCATGAACGTGTGAGGTTTGGGTGGGACTGTGTAAGAAGGTGTAGGAACTCAGACTCCATGAATGTGTGAGGTTTGGGTGGGACTGTGTAAGAAGGTGTAGGAACTCAGACTCCATGAATGTGTGAGGTTTGGGTGGGACTGTGTAAGAAGGTGTAGGAACTCAGACTCTATGAAAGTGTGAGGTTTGGGTGGGACTGTGTAAGAAGGTGTAGGAACTCAGACTCCATGAAAGTGTGAGGTTTGGGTGGGACTGTGTAAGAAGGTGTAGGAACTCAGACTCCATGAAAGTATGAGGTTTGGGTGGGACTGTAAGAAGGTGTAGGAACTCAGACTCCATGAACGTGTGAGGTTTGGGTGGGACTGTGTAAGAAGGTGTAGGAACTCAGACTCCATGAAAGTATGAGGTTTGGGTGGGACTGTAAGAAGGTGTAGGAACTCAGACTCCATGAAAGTATGAGGTTTGGGTGGGACTGTGTAAGAAGGTGTAGGAACTCAGACTCCATGAACGTGTGAGGTTTGGGTGGGACTGTGTAAGAAGGTGTAGGAACTCAGACTCCATGAAAGTATGAGGTTTGGGTGGGACTGTAAGAAGGTGTAGGAACTCAGACTCCATGAAAGTGTGAGGTTTGGGTGGGACTGTAAGAAGGTGTAGGAACTCAGACTCCATGAAAGTATGAGGTTTGGGTGGGACTGTAAGAAGGTGTAGGAACTCAGACTCCATGAAAGTTTGAGGTTTGGGTGGGACTGTAAGAAGGTGTAGGAACTCAGACTCCATGAAAGTATGAGGTTTGGGTGGGACTGTAAGAAGGTGTAGGAACTCAGACTCCATGAAAGTATGAGGTTTGGGTGGGACTAGGGATGCACGATATATCGGCAATCATATCGGTATCGGCCAGTATCGGCCGATTTTTTAACATATCGGTCATATCGGTATCGGTCAGATGTTGCAATGTTAATATCGGTTACCATTATCAGCCAAATTCTTCACATTGATATGAAATAATGCAGTAAATCTATGATTTATGGGCTTTTCCAAAGGCTTTGCAAATAAAGAAATGCATAACTTTTTCAAATTCAGTGTTAACATGTGTTTTTCAGTATGTACAAAATGTGATGATCATAAAAATGTGGTTTTATACAGATCATATCGACATCGGTAAATATCGGTTATCGGCCATAACAGCAATGTTAATATCGGTTATCGGCATCGGCCAAAATTTTCATATCGGTGCATCCCTAGGTGGGACTGTGTAAGAAGGTGTAGGAACTCAGACTCCATGAAAGTATGAGGTTTGGGTGGGACTGTAAGAAGGTGTAGGAACTCAGACTCCATGAAAGTATGAGGTTTGGGTGGGACTGTAAGAAGGTGTAGGAACTCAGACTCCATGAAAGTATGAGGTTTGGGTGGGACTGTAAGAAGGTGTAGGAACTCAGACTCCATGAAAGTATGAGGTTTGGGTGGGACTGTAAGAAGGTGTAGGAACTCAGACTCCATGAAAGTGTGAGGTTTGGGTGGGACTGTAAGAAGGTGTAGGAACTCAGACTCCATGAAAGTATGAGGTTTGGGTGGGACTGTGTAAGAAGGTGTAGGAACTCAGACTATGAAAGTGTGAGGTTTGGGTGGGACTGTGTAAGAAGGTGTAGGAACTCAGACTCCATGAAAGTGTGAGGTTTGGGTGGGACTGTGTAAGAAGGTGTAGGAACTCAGACTATGAAAGTGTGAGGTTTGGGTGGGACTTTGTGAGCCACTAGAGTGACGGATTTAATCATGATGTTGCTCAGAGTTCCACTCTTCCTATCAGACATGGAGACGCTCTCGCTACACACACACTCACTACCTAGCACACACACACACACACACACACACACACACACACACACACACACACACACTCACTACCTAGCACACACACACACACACACACACACACACACTCACTACCTAGCACCCCCCCCACACACACACACACACACACACACACACTCACTCACTACCTAGCACCCCCCCCCACACACACACACACTCACTACCTAGCACACCCCCCCCCACCCCCCCACACACACACACACACGAGCCCTCTCTCTCAGCTCTCCGTTGCGCTCGGCTTGAGATGGAACCTGGGCAAAGAGGGCTCAGATTTAGACGTGTGTGTGTGTGTGTGTGTGTCTTGTCCCCTCGTCTTCCATACATCTTCTTTAATCACACACACACACACACACACACACACTTCCCTCCTCCTGTAATCTCTCGTTCTGTCCCCTCCACCCCCCCCCGCCTCCTCAGATGACCGGGCTGGAAAATTAGCTTGTCACTTTGGCTTTGAATTGAATTGACCTGAATGTACCTTCCTCAAAAAGACTCTCTCCCTCTCTCTCTCTCTCTCACTCTCTCTCTCTCTCTCTCACATGCCCTCTCTTGCTCTCTCTCTCTCTCTCGCTCGCTCTCTCTCCCCCACCCCTCTCTCTGTCCGGTGTGGTGGATGTTTGATCCGTCACACGGGCTGATGTTAGTGGAGCAGATTAAATACGCTTTTAATGTAAGATCGTTCACATCTGGGAAGAAGTACCAAAATGGGCACAAATGCTCAGTGGGCATTGTTCTTTTGATAAAACCTATTAGTATTAGCCACACAAAAATCACTGTGTTGTTGTGCTTTCACCTTGTTTTGCTGTGTTCTGTGTTTGTGTGGTCAAGCGAGGTTGACAATAAATGGGGAGAGCGAGCGGCGCAAAACCGTTGAAATGCAGGGATTCAAAGTCCCCCCCCCCTGATAGATTGAAATGGCAGAAGGAGATACTGTATTTCTGATTTATAATTTTTTAAATCTTCCATAGTAAAAAAAAAACTGTTATTTGATACCAAAATCATCCCCCTGGACAGTGAAAATTCTATGCTAAAAATGGCTGAAATAGCAGCATCTTTTAAAATGGCAGCCATTTTTAAACTTAGGTGGAATAAATCTGGCTTCTCTGTGGTCATAATGTATGGTTTGATATAGCAAGATCATTCAGATTGGACAATTCTACACAAAGTTGCCCCAAAATAGTATTTCCGGGCTGGAAATGGTGGCCATCTTGGAGAAAATCTTGATTTTTGCGTGGCTCATAGGTTTTCATCAAAATAACAATCCCCAAGGAGGATTCCTGCCAATGTTGGTGCTGCTTTCCACATGTGAACGATTTGTCTTTGCAGACAGACAATAGGGCTGCTCGATTATGTCAAAAATCACAATATATCACGATTATTTTGGTAAATATTGAGATCACGATTATTCAACATGATTACTCATTGACTTTGGAAACCATGCATTGCATTTATTGAACTAACCCCTTAATATAATTCAACTGGAAAAAAGAAAATATCTTGTTTTCATAATTGTTGGAAGGCAAAATTGTAATTGCAAATAAAATGTGATTAAACGCATGTAGATGCATAGGACATGTCATTGGTTTAATGTAGATGCATAGGACATGTAATTGGTGTAATGTAGTTGCATAGGACATGTCATTGGTTTAATGTAGATGCATAGGACATGTCATTGGTTTAATGTAGATGCATAGGACATGTCATTGGTTTAATGTAGATGCATAGGACATGTCATTGGTTTAATGTAGATGCATAGGACATGTCATTGGTTTAATGTAGATGCATAGGACATGTCATTGGTTTAATGTAGATGCATAGGACATGTCATTGGTTTAATGTAGATGCATAGGACATGTCATTGGTAACAGACAGACAGACCTACAACTGACCACTTTCAGACATTAACTCTGGTCTATGTCCCTTATAACTGACAGAAAACACTTTCAGACATGAACTCTGGACTATGTCCGTTGAATCAGGTCCAGACACTTTCAGACCTGAGCTCTGGACTAACTGACAGAAGCCACTTTCAGACCTGAGCTCTGGACTAACTGACAGAAGCCACTTTCAGACCTGAGCTCTGGACTAACTGACAGAAGCCACTTTCACACATGAACTCTTGTCTGTTGAATCAGGTCCAGACATTACAACTGACAGAAGCCACGTTCACACATGAACGCTTGTCTGTTGAATCAGGTCCAGACATTACAACTGACAGAAGCCACTTTCACACATGAACTCTTGTCTGTTGAATCAGGTCCAGACATTACAACTGACAGAAGCCACTTTCACACATGAACTCTTGTCTGTTGAATCAGGTCCAGACATTACAACTGACAGAAGCCACTTTCACACATGAACTCTTGTCTGTTGAATCAGGTCCAGACATTACAACTGACAGAAGCCACTTTCACACATGAACGCTTGTCCGTTGAATCAGGTCCAGACATTACAACTGACAGAAGCCACTTTCACACATGAACGCTTGTCTGTTGAATCAGGTCCAGACATTACAACTGACAGAAGCCACTTTCAGATGTGAACTGTTGTCCGTTGAATCAGGTCCAGAGACATTCAAAGCCACTTTCAGACCTGGGGCCCTATCTTCGCAAAAGCGGTAATTTAGCGTTTGCGCTCGTTTAACGCTGTGCGCAATGCAAATTGGGGGCGGGCACAAGCGCATGCCTGTTATAATTGTACTGGGCATAGGGGATAGATGGAGCAGCGTGCAATTACTTTGCGCTAAGAGCTTTGAAAAGCACCTATTTGGCGCTAAAACACTCGCTGCGCTTGAGTGCACCATAATCTCCACGGTGCGCAGCGCAGAAACGTCATTACGCACGGACGTGCCACGCCAGGACATCAAATTCTGCTGCTAAAATTGGGTAACCAGCAGATTATTCAGTGAGGCAATTAACTATAATTCACTGAGAAACTTTTATCACATGGAGGGGTTATGGTAAATTAATTGAGAAAACTTGTACATTGTAGCCAACTCACATCGACTATTTATATAATAATAATCTGTCACGCTGGCTTTCTGTCTCTCTCCCCCGCCTCATGCCACTCACTGAGCTGAGCTACTTCATGTAGCTCTGGAGGGGAGGGGCACCAACCCGCCCATGTGACTAGGTAGGGAGCTTGTCTCAGAGCCAGGTCGTAGGAGGGAGCGCCCATAGCTCACCAAAATGTGTTCATACATACACCGCCACCCGGGTCCCCTCTAGATAACTCCCCAGTTCCAAGGCATGTCTGAAAGCGGCTAAGGTCTATCCATTACCCCCTTCCAACACACACACACACACACACACACACACAATGTCTACCCTTTACCCATACCTTGACACCCTTCCAACACACACACACACACACACACACTCCACAGTGGCACATGATGGATGACCCTTGTCTTCTGATGCTAATGCATCAGGAGCTGTGTGTGTGTGTGTGTGTGTGTGTGTGTGTGTGTGTGTGCAGATAGCCATGGCTAGAATTTCTTTTAAGTACATGGCTACATGGGCAAACTTCACTAGCCCATAGATGTTAATATAACTTCGCAAATAAGCATGTAAAATAAAAAAAATAACTAATGGTAATGTCTTGGTTTAATGTAGATGCATAGGACATGTCATTGGTTTAATGTAGATGCATAGGACATGTCATTGGTTTAATGTAGATGCATAGGACATGTCATTGGTTTAATGTAGATGCATAGGACATGTCATTGGTTTAATGTAGATGCATAGGACATGTCATTGGTTTAATGTAGATGCATAGGACATGTCATTGGTTTAATGTAGAGTATTATCACCTTACATTATGCTCCTCAGTTGAAAAAGTTAGGAGCACATAAATAATTTTAAGGACACAATGATTAATCTCTGATACATTACAATTTAGTTTAATTCAATTAAAGTACTGTATTCTCATGATGCACCATAAATCTCTTACCAGCATGACTCATTGCAGCTCATTGGCTATTGTTGTCATTAAATTGTCATTAACCATTTATTTAGTCATCTGTTTTTTGTCTAACATTATGTAATGATTGGCGGTCATGATTGTGAACGTTCACGTTACTGTGATCAGTGTAGTGACATATTAGGCTATCACCTAACGTTGCTTTCCATGGCCGAACCGTGGAAGCTGCTCTCAGATGGTCTAACATTAGCTAACAGACAGCATAGCCATATTGTCAACAAGACATTTTAGCGATCTTGAATCATTGGGTAACGTTATCCCAAGAATTTGCTTGATAGTTACTCCCCCCCGCCACCACATGTTTTCTTCAAGCAGGCTTTAAGCGAGGTTAGTGCTGACCTAGCAAGCTAACTTGTAATGGAGATCATGAGTTCCCAAACTCCACACAAACCACACACAACACAAAGCTGCCCCTTGTTAGCTCAATACAGTTGAAACTAAGATATTCCATTTAAAAAATATTTTTTCTAGCCACAGATTTAGCTAATACATCAACGAACTTTGCATGTAGCTTTAGCTAATCACTCCCTGCTAACATGAGTTCCTGTTGCCAAATCTCGCGAG